>NC_041341.1:23983539-24098539 GCF_004354835.1 Perca flavescens | reverse complement strand
CTTAAAATAGCTCTTCAACAATCTCGATACAGGTGTATGGGGCACATGTGAAAGAGAACCAGCCTCATCTTGTTAAAATCCAAGACAAATGCTCTCTTGGTCCTTTGGTCTATTCCAGTTCAGTATTTTATGTAAACATGGTCATATATTGGCGAAATAGGCACTTCTATTTTAGATTCCAACAGGAAAATTGTTAATCTTCCACAGTCCCTTTAGTGAATATGTAGGTTGTTTTGTTTTTTTTAACTGAGATTGCAAAGAGTCGGATGTTAGACTCCCTCACTTCATGTAGACTGAAGTGTTTAGCAACCCCTCAACTCTGCAACCCCCCCCCCCCTCCACACACACACACACACACACACCCTATATGCCTCCCAAGAGATCAATGCACCAGAGTCCCAGTAACAGTGAACAAAAGAGACTGAGAGAGCCAGATTCACTAGATTAACAGGGATTTCTCCCTCCTCCCTTCTTCCCAAGCCGGAGCATTTGTGAACGGAAGTGTGGCAGCGGAACAAACCACTCACTTGAGTCACCGAGACGTGCATGGTTTTAAAATCGAGTCCTTCAATCCCCAACTTTTGAAAGAAGAGGAGAGGAAGGGAGGTTTTGAGGTAGAGTTAGCAAAGGAAGAAGGCAGAAAGGATAAAGCAGGAAAGGGAGACAGTGGGACGCACAATGCAGGAGGAGGAGCCCAGTCAAGTGGATCGGACTGGGTCTACGTACGTTTTGATGCATAATTAAAACCACCCAAGTCAAAAAAAAAAAGAGACAGAAAGATGGCAAAGGGTCTGAGGAGGAGGGGTGAAATGTTGGGAAAGGTGATGCGGGCTGAAAGTCTAATGACAAAATTAGCATGTTTAAAGAGACTTAACACACGTTAGCATGATTCCCTCTCATTTCCATACATATTGAGGCGTACCGATGTGCCCCACAGGTCTGCGGTCATTGAAGTCTGATACACAGGAGTGCACTGGGAGGGCTTAAGGTTTGCCTTGCATCACTAAGCCCTCACCCTCTATTTCCATATTGCTTCTCTAAACCCTCTGCCTGAGCTCACATCCACATCTGTAAACAGACACAGAATCCGGATGGAGTGTCTACAAGTGTAAGTGAGAAAATCCTGCAGAGTTTTCCCAGGAGCTCATCCTCAACGTAAGTGACAACCTACTAGATATATTGCTGGTAATTGTCTCGTTTTGAAAAGTGAAGGCTTCATTACTGTTCTGACATTAATTTCTGACATTAATCTACATAAATGAGTGTTAACCCTCCATTGTGAATAACTCATGCATATCACTCACAAAGTCAGTTATATTATGACTTTATTATA
The DNA here is from genome assembly GCF_004354835.1 of Perca flavescens. Taxonomy (NCBI): domain Eukaryota; kingdom Metazoa; phylum Chordata; class Actinopteri; order Perciformes; family Percidae; genus Perca; species Perca flavescens. Next base: position 24,097,206 of record NC_041341.1, on the reverse strand, counting down.
TCATCATATTTGCGCTGCATGAGCGCAATGTTTCACAGTAGGGGCAGCGTCCCTGATGGAATTTGTGAGTGTTTTTTTTTTTTTTTTACTTACAGCACCAGTACTGCCATGCTTTGCTTCATGTCGCCCACCTCCAACCCTGCTGGTAACACCTCAATCCCTCTGGAGTGGTTCAAACGCAATATGAGCCACTTCAAACACCTGCAGTTGATTCTGCCTTTGATGTGTGTGTGTGTGTGTGTGTGTGTGTGTGTGTGTGTGTGTGTGTGTGTGTGTGTGTGTGTGTGTGTGTGTGTGTGTGCGCGAGCGTGCGCCTGCATGCATCATCCATATGTCTTTTATTGCTTGGACGTGATTACTATGATGAGTCTTTTTAGAAGATGAAGAGAAACTATCCCTTCTGTTTCTTACATCATACATCTTATGCTCTCATGAAACAAATCTGTGTGTGTGCATTTCTGTGACTGTACAAAGGAATCCTCATGTGAGATTATATTTTCTTTGTTGTTGACTGTTGTTGTTGAACAAGTGACATGAAAAGATTTGAAATTGCTCTGTTGGCATTCCATGTCCTTCCTTTGCCTCTACCGGGGGTCATGCCAGCTGCTTTCTAGGAACGCTGTTTTGCTCAGTGATTTCACTGAGGATTTCAATGTTACAATAATTAAAATGTGCATACAGCAGCAAGTAACATGTATAATAATGTATATAATGACTAAAACAGGAGAAAAGGCAAAAGAACAGGAATTATCTGACATATGTTACGTAAATCAAAGTGAGTTTTTGGCTTTTTTTTTATGTTTAGAGTGGCTGTCACTTACTAATGAGATTGGCAAGAATGGGTGACTTTGAGAGGTCCCTGTTCAGCGTGTGCATGTCATGTACGCCAAGGCAATGTTTAGTGTTCTGTTGATGCTGGAGTGTCATTAGTTTTGACATTTTACTTGTCAAGTACGATGACAGGAAAGCCCTGTAAGGTGCATGCATCATTGACAGAAAACACCATGATGGCTGAATAGGGAGAGAATCATGTAAGCGGACAGAGGTGGACTTAAAAACAGAAACACCTAACGTATGAATATCAAGTATTTGGGTCATTCATATTCATTCAGATAGAGGAAGAAAGCTTAGATTTTGGTATTTGGTCAGAAATATTGTGATATTTGATTTTTTTCCATATCGCCCAGTTCTGGTTTGAATCTATAGTAAAAATTGCAATGTGATATTGTAAAAAATTTATATAATAGGTATATTTTGTCAGCTAATGTTTCTGATGAGCAGGGATGGCTGCAGTCACAAGAACTGAAAAAGGAGTGCGGTGAGATCTTCTGCCTCAGATTCCCCCTTTTGTAAACCTAAGGTAAGAAGTGTGATTATACAGATATGGAGAATAGGTGGTGGTGGGTGTTCGGTGGTCAGAGGTTGAATAAGGATGGTTCTTCACGAGCTTTTCCTGCCTAATGCCTCCCAGCTTATCTAATTCCTCTCTCTTTGCCCCAGCTCAGACAATGAAGCATAGCACAACTCCTATTGATTTATTAACACAGTAATTAAGACAATTCATGTATCTTGTCTCTCTCTTCCTTGGTCTGTCTATTGTTTCCACCTCTTTTTTCATTTTATCTGTTCAACACTGAAAGCCTTTCTTTCCCTCTGTCTCTAGTCAAGTGTACACCAATGCACTGTATTGAACAAGCAAACACGTGTTCTTCAAATAAAAATGGAGTAAAAGTAAGAGTATTTCATCATGGAACTTGCAAATACCAAGTACTGATGTAAGTATTTAAACGTACAATATGTAATTTTCTGCCGCTACTGGTCTCTCAATCAAAACACAGATGTAAACACAGACTTTTGATGATGTCATGAACAGTGATGCCAAAGTGCTCAGATTAGAGTAACGCGTTACTAGTAACGCGTTACTCTAATCTGAGCACTTTTTTCAGTAACCAGTATCCAAGTCACTGTGCGTTACTATTTGTCATTTTCCTTAGTAAAAATATATATTTTTGCTTTCTTCTTGCGTCTCGGGGAGTCAAGTCACGTATGCGACAAGTCACCTTTTCAGCATGAGGACAGTTCACTTGTACCACGCAGCAACACAAACGTAAACAACAATGCAGGGAGGAGAGAGATGTGTGTTTTCTAGCTGGAAATGCAGTCACTACTTAGAGTTTGTGTCAGCTAAAGACGGCAATATTAAGGTTTGTTGTACACTCTGTGCTGGTGGCGACAAAGTGCTGTCTAGCTACAAAAACACTACGTCAAATTTGAAGAACCTTTTGGAGTCGCAGCACTGCAGTCAAACTTACAGAGCAGGTGGAGCGAAGCAGAGAGGAGGTCCCCCACCACCCAAACAACAAAAGCTGGACTTCGGTGCAAAACCAGTAAGTGGGGCAGAGTTGAAGAAGTTGGTTGGGCAGTAGGCCTATGTTGTAGCGGAAATGCTGTCCTTAAACACGGTTGACTCGCTCTCTTTCGTGCTGTAATTAACCAGATCCTACTACTGGCAATGCCGAGCTGCCTCACAGTAAACCGGTTGTCATTTTTATGTTGAGGCTGTGGGGGTGTTGTCGGCAGCTGCTGCATGTAACTAATAAAGTAACTTCTAACCTAACTTTGTTACTTTTAAAATCAAGTAATCTGTAAAGTAACTAAGTTACTTTTTCAAAGTAACTGTGGCAACACTGGTCGTGAAGTGGCATTATGGGAGTTGTAGTTTTTTCATAGTCAGTTCATTACAGTTTTATCCACGTTACGTTTAGTAACGTTTATTCATGTAATTCTGATAAAATAGCTGCAGTTTCCCCACATAATTACATCTTGATTTGATTTGTATTGGTAGTTGACCAGTTAGCGAGCAAGCAAGCTAACATTATCCCGCAGTTAAAACCACAATATCACAATATATTTCACGTCAGTCTCACTTTTTTGATGTTTTCAGCACTGGGAGGAAAAGGGTTTGTTGTAACGATACTCAAAACTGGCGAGAGACTTACTTTGCGGCTGAGGCTGGCGGCTAGCCTCCGAGTATCTCCGAGATAACGGCCGAGGATACGCCTACATCCATGGGATGGCTGCCGGGTGTTGCTGCCGGAATTCTACCCACCTTCACCTTTTGTCCGCAGGACAGTCACCATTTGTCAGTCAAATTTAACTATAAAGAACACCACTAAACAGTAAAGGAGGGAGAATTTCAGCACAACACCACGGCCAGCCAGACTCGGACACCTTGGGCAAGATGTATTACGGTTACTGAGTATTATTCTTTCGGTGACATTGTATGATTTGCGATAACTCTTAAACGTATCATCTGGGTTCCCATGTTTTGACGGAAGTTAGAGTAACTAGAGGGGTCAAAGGTTTTATGACACCAGTGACAGGCAACTAAATGAAACATCCCATGTCATTAAAATTTGAACATTTGGGACAGTGTAAGTAGACAACTCAACAAAATATACAACATAGGTATAGTCATTTTTAGAAGTAGAAATGTTACATATTGTACCTTTAATCATACTGTAGTTATAAATTATCATAATAGTAAGATTGTGATTTTGTTAGTTTCATCAACTGTTGTATTCACTTTACTTTTAACAACATCAAACTATTACTGAGATCATACCATAAAAAGCATAAAGCAAAACCAAAAACATGCCTCTAAAACTAATAACATTTTTGAAATTGCAACTGAAAGTCACTACACCGCTATATTTCTATTGCATGGTGCTGAGAGGTATCTTCATGACATTTGGGCCAAAGTAGCAAACTGCAATCTGTTAACCACACAGCAGAGGAATTGTGGTTTTTCCAAAGTATGTATGTATCTAACTGTAGGGCGGCACCTACAGGAGCACTGCTCAGCAATTGTTGATGCTTGTTGATGACTAAAAATGGAAATACTAAACTGAAAAGTTGGTCATCCTTAGTTGTCTTTTTATTTCTATCATTCTCTCAATCTGTCTCTCACTCTCTCACACACACACAAACACTAAGTTTGAATCAAGTAGAGTTTCGGGGAAATTCTACTTGATCCATCAGGGCAGAATAACACAACTTAAGAACTTCAGCTAAAGGTGCCATCATTTTTGCCGCCATCTCCAGTTTCTTTGGTCAAGAGTCTCTGCAGCACAGTGACAGCAGGAATCACATCTGAGGCAAAGGAACAAGATCTTACTTTTAAGGTAAACTCCTGAAATATAGCTAGAAAAGGACAGTGTGATGTTTAGAAGGCATAATAACTAGCCTGCGCCCCAACGGCCTCCACATGAGCACCATTTCTCTGAGCCAAACGACCCTCATTACCAACCACCTGAATAGTGTGAGCGACACAGGGCAGGCCAAGGAGTCCAGCATTATCCGGGGCCTTTTTCAAATTTTTGGTCTGGGACCACGATGTTGAGAGCACATTAAAGATTGCCCCAACTCGGACTCCTTTTTGCTTGTAGTAAAATCATCATCAGTCCACTGCAGTTAAGCTGATGTGAGACATTGGGCAGACACAACACCACTACTCTAAATATCAGTGGTTAAGCTTAAAGCAAAATGTCATGTAACAGGGTGTCAATATGCTTTTTCTTTAAAAGTCACACGTCTCTGGGATTTTCACTCCAATAAATGGCAACAACAGAGACTCTCATACTCATCAGCATGCTAAAAAGGTTTGGAATCTCTATTATCAACAACAAGACCAATGTACAGGTTAAGATTTCTCTTATTTTTATTGTATTTGGGTTGTCTTTGAGCATGTCTTGGTTCTTTATTCTTTTTTTCACTCGTCCTGTTGACAATTTGACAGAGCTGACAGCCAGCTTTGATCTAATGCTTAAGGTAGTGTTGCTGGAAATTGGGATCATGTGCGTAAAATCTACTGTAAAGTTTCAGTTTTCTTGAGGTAAAAAAAAGTGCTTTAGAGCAACTGTGACTTATAAACTGAGAAACAATTCAAGAACCCAGCTGGACAATGAAATAAAATCAAAGCACTTTTGACACATGCTGGATGGGTGGTGGGTATATAGTATAAATCATCTCAGAAAGCATCAATCAAATGTCAGAATGAGTCAAATGTGAAAATTACCTTTTGATTGAAATGTGAGTGAGAAACTGTGTACTGAATGAGATCAGCAATAGTTTGACTTAGTACAATGTCCCCTTTAGTCATTTTCTTAAACCGATTTAATCGCTGGCCTGTAAATTGAACTCAGCACAAGCCTCTTATTCTGGACTTGATTGATCTTAGTTTCATTGTATAAATCAAAATGTGACTCCCATCTACCTTAAGTGTTCACAGGATTAACTATTATTTCAGACAAAAACCTACATTTCGCTTTTCCTTAGCTGAGACCCATCAGTCATCTACACTGATGTATGAGGGCTGCTCCATAAAGTGGCACATTAGTCTGGCGCTGCCTTTATTGCTCTTAATCAAATTTCTCCCTTGAAATTCAAGGATTACTTTGCATTCCTTGAAAAAAGGTTTTTATACAGAGTCAAATGATTTAGGTTTAACATGTACAGTCAAAACTATAGTTTATAACGAAACATATAGTACTGTCCTTTATGTGCTGTACTGGGAATAAATCAAGTCTTTCTTTTTTAAATTGTATTCCGTTTACCCTAAATGCTCCTTGCCTTTCAAGGGCTTATGGGCAGGGGAATGTAAACCACACACACAGCCTCCTCCATACTTTTCCTCCCTGTCTATTTTAATGGCAGCTCTTTCCCATTTCACCTCTGTGACAGTTTCTGAATTGAGCTAAAAAGCCCTCTGTCATTAAGACTGACTTTCACCTTTGGCATGATAATGAATAGGGTGGTGTTCACCTTATGCTATGAGAACCATTAATACAGAGAGAAGAGAGAGGGCCATATTCATCACATTACCACATTCGTTCAATACTAGTTTGATCAATATATACTTTATTAATTTCTGTAATTTGTCCACTGCAGTTGATCCATAACTATTCAGGCGCAGTGGACAGCAACAGTGCAGCGCCCAATGATCATCTCCAGTTCTGTAGCCAAAGCAACTGGCAGGAATATTCTTAACACCTACAATCGAAGAAAAAAATATTTTGGGGTTGGAGGAAACATAAAAATGTATATATTGTTTGAAAAATACAAAAATAAAAAGGTCAGTAATAGCCAATACCTTTATTACGGCTTGTATTGCTACATTTGAAGGTTACCTACAGTATAGGCCTATAGTCCAAAGTCTACCTACCATAGTTGTAGAAGCCTGTCAAATCAATGTTACTCATTAGCTTCCCCTTCTAAAGGTGCCTTAACTAGCTTTCTCTAGTTGGACAACCAAGAATTCAATGTTGTGTAACTGAAAATTTAATTTGCAATGTAATGCCAAGTAGCAGGTAGCATCAATTACATCCTCCATTTGTCTTCCTATCCTACCTTGAGAAAATAGATCAAGATAAATAAAAGAAGGAGAAAAGTAGAGTGACACCCTTTCCCATGAGTAGAACTCGCGACTCCATCAGAGCCCTGGTAATGAGTCGACTCCTGTGAGGAATTCTCCAAATGGACTGATTTGTAATTGATTCAGTGCATTAATTACCGGCCTGGTAACGCTTGTGTCATGGTTAATATTGTGCCGATCTGACAAGACTGGGAGGCCTGTCTGCATTGGGACTGTTCGGGTGAGGCAGCCATTATTCAATTATGCCGTGCACATCGGCGACGAGGCAAGTCTTAATCCGAGAGTAATCACTTCCCCACGCTCCCCTACTATGAGCTGGCGTGTGGGAGGAGGGTGTAGGGGTGGGACGTAGCTCACGGTTAGCTCCTTAATCAGGCCTGGGAACCTAATCTCCTTGGTGTTGTAAAGTTTTCTAGCAGTAGAAGAGAATGCTGCATTCTAATGAAAGTTTGAAACGACGAATGAAACAATTCTGTGATAAAACGTTGCATTGTGTTGATGATATGTTTCTCGATTCCAGTTTAAATGGGTGACTCCCTAACCTTTTCACAACTGTTTGTCATGTCGGTGTCGAAAAAGGTGAGACAGATTGTGTGCATGTTATCAAAACTTATCACTATACTAATATAAAACCATATTTGTCATATTTGCGGAGCAGCTGTTTTGCACAGTAGACATATGTGTCTACACACATTTGAATGAAAACACCAGACATTTTAAAACAGCAGGTCATTAGTGGCTCAAAGTGAGGTTGTTAAAGATAAAATTACCTCTTTATGCTCAATTAAGATGCAAAAGAGTCCATATATCCCCATATATACAGTAGTTGGGTCTGTATCTCCCATGTATTTGGTAAACTTATTGGTATAAAGAATCACTAAATAATAACATGCAGGTAGAGGATAGCAGTGCACATTGGAGTCTTTTGTGATACTGCTACCGCTTCCCCTGCAAGATCCTGAGAACTAAATATTAACTATAACACATTTTAAAGCTAGTAATAACCTTCAGCCTTTAAATGACAAAACAATGGCACTTTTATCAGACTCTGTGTCTGCTTGTCTATTTCCATACATGTTTACCATACTGTATGCATTATTTTCTGTTGTATGGGTACAATTATTTCTATAACTTTTAAATGTATATTAACAAAATACACAAATATAATATAAATTTGTAATATTGAAGGAACAACATTCAACAAAGATGTACAACATAGTGCTGTATATGGCAATTAAGTCTTCATGATTATGTAATATGCATAGGAACTCGGATGACTTTTACTGCTGGAGAGGTGCTGCCACCCTCATGCTCTCTAGCTTTGAGTGTGGTTCTCAGATATGAGAGGTGAAGGCACCAGGCCTAAGTGGTAAATTTCTCTTCATTTCTGAGGCACAAATACCTTAATTGCAGAGACACTTAAGTGTAATGGGTCAGAATGGATTCCCCCTTTGGAGATATAAACAACAATATAACCCGCTCACTGTGTGAGTGAGATTTCTACGTCCTCAACTACGTAGGGAATGGATTTCCTTGGCCCTGTGTGACAGCTTGGTGCAAAACGATTCAAAAGGCTGCAGACTAAGTAGTAAGTGGCTCAGTCTGGCCTCCTCACGTTAACTGCGCACTGCAAAAATAAATCTTGTATTTCAAGGAACTGAGTGCTGTCTATGTGACTCATCAAAACAGGCCATGTGTTCCATTTTTACTTATAAAACAAGTGGAAAGCACACAGTGTACACTCCTTTTTCCCTTTATCAACTTTTAGTTCAACAACAGCCTGTTTTCAGCCCTGAGCAAGTAGAGAAAATAGAATAGAGGGCTCTCTCTCCCTATCAGTTGATTATATTTCTGCTTTGATCTACAGCGGCCATCCCCTAACCATTCTCTAAGAGTTTGGACCTAGCACAACACAACAAAAACAACACCCACGGCCCTGGGAGTAACCAGACTCCATTGTGCCCTTCACTGCATATTTCATTGCAGTAATCCAAAGAGTGCCTGCAGGAGCCTTAAATCATCTACAGTCTCCTCTCAATTGGGTGCTTTTACTTTTGATTTGGACAGGGCATTTTAACACAGAAACATAGAAAAAAAAGCCATTCTCAAACTGAGGTCCAGGCATCTTCAGGAAACCTTCAGTGCATTCCAGCAGAGGCCTAGGAATGATGCCTAAATGTGAGAGGCAGTGCTAGTTCCAGGATCACATTTCATTGGGTCAAAATATTTCTTCTTAGAAGTTTACAACATGAAAATAGTACAATATTGCTTCATGACTTAAACAAAACTTGAATGTTATTAAGCGACTTGCAAAAGGACCCCATACTCATTCTAGCAAATGATGATGCATTACCAGGAGTCATTTTTGGATGGATTTAAGTGACTTACCAATCACCCTCTGGGAGTGCTATACTGGTCTTAGCACTATCAAATTAGAAGTCTAGCCAGACACTTGGGTGCAGGAAGGTTGTCACACAGCAGTCCTGTTACTTCAGTCCTCCACTAGTGCCCTAGTGAGACTGTTAAGTGTTGCTGTGGGGGAGCCTCGGCCACGCTTAATGGTCCTAACAGCATTATTAGCTAATAAAGGTTGATGGGCCTCGTGACTCGATAAATTTAGGAGGACAGGAGAAGAAGGAGCAGTGGCCGTGTAAAGGTGAGGTTTCAGTCTGGGAATTTATGTATCTCCCTCGTTTTGCATTACAGGCACAAATGGCTTAGATATCATGGTAGTAGTTGCTAATATAAAAAAAGTTATTTTTGTTGCTTGTTTATGTGTTAAAATCTAAGTATGCGTGGGAATGCAAGTTTTCAGTCTTATAGCAAAACAAGGACATTGTCACAGTAGTTGTTGGTAGAGAAGCTAAGGTGCTTTTGTTTATTTGTAAGTTGAGGGTTTTTGCCACAAGAATGGCATACAACTCAGGATTACTGAACATTCTTTGCGGAGTGTAAAATACTTTGAAAGACACTTTCACCCCCAATAGAGTAAGCAGGTTTTCTTGCAGAAGCTACAAACACAAAACCTGAAGTAATAGCATAAGGCTTTGAGTGGGAGTGCTGCCATTCTACCTCAATGCAAACACATTGCATACCAAGTCATTTTACTAAATGAAAGGATTCTTTAAGATAAGCACTTCATGGAACTAGGAGGTAACTCACTCACAAACTCAATCACTGATGTTTAGCAGGGTGCTTATAATACGGTGTTATAGTGTGTATGACACATAAATAAACTGACTGTACATCAATAAATTTAAGGGACAAAAGCGTAGTCTATAAGGACAGGCTGTGGTTTGGTAAATTCAACACATGTTGGCACTGTGAGCATAGGAGTATCTGCTACTGAAACTCAGTGACCAGTATTGTCTACTTTCTATGGCCTCTTTGTGTACAAAAACACCATGGCAAACAACAGTTACCATCAAGAATATCAAACAACAAAAAAACAGTTTGGAAAAAATCAATGTTAGGCATTAGAAATAAACTAGACAATGCTTCTACCAAAGATTGCTCAAAAATGCACTCCATATGTATTGTCTGAGGTAAGCAATGGCCCAATAAAACATGTATAAGAATAAAAGAGAAATAGGTGATGTGGCCTCTAGTTCTGACCCCAGAGGAAATCTCTGAAATTGTTGAAATAGACTTGCTCTCTCCACAGGGAACCAAGGAAACAGTTTTCTAACCCACTTGTCTCTCTCTCTCTCTCTCTCTCTCTCTCTCTCTCTCTCTCTCTCTCTCTCTCTCTCTCTCTCTCTCTCTCTCTCAGCAGAGTGGCTGTATCCAGATAGAGTTTTATTTGGCAGCCAGACCCATCCGCATTTCTAAGAATTAGACAACCCTAGATAACAATCATGTTTAATTAAGATGTTGAAGGGTTGTGGTGGAATTAGAGCAGAACACTTTGAAATGATGGGACTCTCTGAGTGTTTTTTGCAGATCATGTTCAGCAATAAAAAAGTGACATAGCCTAATGCATTTGTGCAAATAAAACTCCAAGAATATGTAGTGACATTCAATACTGAGGAATTAAGATAGATGCCGTTGGCAAAGATTTCTCATCTCTCAACAGCAGCGTCACTCTCATGTCCTTTGTGAAGATTTACTGTAAAAAAAAAAAAAAAAATCAATAAAAACTGTTACAACAAAAGCTATTGCAATTATGTATTGTTATAGAGGATTAGGAACATGTGAATGAAACACTGGTCATCAACTCTGACTATCATATACCTTTATAAACCCTTTAATAGACTTATATTCTTTAAAAGGTTATTATATACATAGCAGGGAAAGCACAGGTGAAACTAATATCACTAATGGTGGCTTGACTGACCTGAATATAATCCAGTCCTTGTTAATGTTATCAATTACACATGTGCTTTGTCACATGTCAAAATGTCTGCTATGAAAAAGGCCAGTAATGTATGCACATTCAGAAAGTGACCTTGTAAAACCCCTCAGAATAAGTCCCATTCAATAGACTTTTTAAAGCCAATTCCATCTGCAGTATTTGTACAACTTTTCCTTATTTTCTTCCAATGTGGAAGAAAGAAAGAAAGGTTTTAAAAAGTCAGCCGCTTCAAAGATAGAAAAAAAAGCAATTCTTTGCTTTTTGTGCAATGTTTTACTGCCCTACAGAGATAGAAGCTGCTGTAACATACTACACAGCCATGTGCATGCATGTGTGTCTTTGTGAGAGTATGTGGGTGTTGGGGAGTTTATTTTTGAGTAGATGGGACATGGGGGAGCAAGTTTGGAGCTGTTACCCAGAGAGGAAATGATGAATATTTGAATCATTTTAATGGACATCTCCTGTATGATCACCTAGGAGTACTTCTTCATGAAGAAGTTAACTAGTTCACAACCAGAAGCTGGAGCTGTGACAGGAGTCCTTGGTGCTTTTAAGTGTGCTCATGCAATGTGAGTTCTTCACATTAATCTATGCTAGCTCACTGAGTTCTGTTCTGTTCAGATATTGCGGTAAGATATCTGAGATGGTCAGTCTACGCACTAACATTACCTACTAGCATCTGGGACCAGTATTACACTGGATCCCATGCAGTGGATGTGTCAGTCCTAACATCACCTGTAACCCCTACAAAACTATTTTGTCAGCTAACTCTTCGCCTTGGAAGTAATAGCTAGGTAGTAGTAGCTAGGTTACTGCTGTAGGTAGTAAGCTAGTTACCCAAGCAAGTTGACAGTGGCTTAAGATGGAGCACCTATCCACTCCTTACAATTCTGTTCTCATATTTTAAGGTTACAACCCGTCAACTCTTTGAAATGCAAAGTTTGAGAGACTTGATTTGTCTAGTCACGGTTGCTTAAATTTGATAGGACAATCACTGTTAAAGATGACTTATAAAACTAACTTTCTGTCATATTTGCTGAAACTGACCCTATCTTCCAGTAGAACTACATGAAGCAGGTAATTAAAAAAACAACTACCATATCCATTCAACTTCTCCTCTATTTATATCTCGTCCTCTCTCTCTCTCTCTCTCTTCATTAACATCTGTTTGGAACCAGCCCATATTCTGAAGATGTCAATGAAAAGTCAGAGCAATTTTCGTTTCCCAGATAGTTGTGCACAAAGCTAGGCAAAAGCCTATGTAATTACAGTAGTAGTCAGTGGTACATTAGTGATAAAGACATGATGGCTCACATGGGTGGAGCTGGCATCCAGCTCCCAACAATGCATTCATGTCAAGGTAAAAGCTGCAATTATACTAAAAAAGAATCTCTTGCTAATTCTCTATCTTTTGCTCTGTATCTTTATGTTTCTCTTTTTCCATACACAATTTCTCTCTCAACTCCTTTTCATATCCTTTGTCCTTTACCCTTTATCTACTCTACGTCACTGTCAGGCAATGGGATATTATCTGCATGAAACAGTACCATTAAGTCAATGAGCAATTAAGTGATTCTCTTATCTATTTGGAGAAAGAATCAGAAACATTGTGAATAGAACAAAAACACTTTCCCTCCCCCACTACCTCACATTTGTGCCTTGTGCTTCAATAGGAGGCTTTTTGATTTCTTCTGTGGTTCCTCCTCAGATGACGCGTGGTACTTTTGGAAGACAGATAGTTGGAACAATGAAGTTGCCTGTTGCATTGGGCCTAACATGCACTAGGCTTGGCTATGGTAGGCCTTAGCCCTTCTCAATTCCTCAGTTTGTGCATCCCCAATTCCATTCCCCGATTTCTCTCCTTGCGTCTTAGGCCCGCCCACAGGAGATCCGAGTCGAGGAAGAGGAGTCGAGGCAACAAACATTTACCAAACACGAGACATCTCTGCCTCGAAGCCGTCATTAATAGCGACGTCAATTAAATATGACATGCAGCACAACTGCATCAGCTGTTTTGTCATAGGCTGTATTTTATGTTTTCTGTCGGAGGAGCAGAAGTGTTCATGACAACTTCTATATATTTACTTTGAATTCAATTCACAACATGGCAAAATGTGATAAGAATGCATGGGGTAGTACATTTTAATTTGTTGTATTTAACACACACACACACACACACACACACACACACACATTTATAATAGCCTACATAAACAGTATATGGCTATAGCCTTTATAGGCTATTTTAGTGTAAAACACTACAAATGTTTGTATGACAAGAACTATACAAATATATAGGCTACAGTAAATTATATATACACAAACGCTCTATCTATTGTTAATGCATGGATTAGCTCTTCATCCGAATCCACCTGTAAGCTTAAAATCATCCACCTTCCACCCACCTGAATGAATTATTTTCTCTGATTTAGAGACCCGCCTGGACAATTAACTGGCCCTCAGCAGTCCCTGCAGGCTCCTTTCGATTTTTAAATGATATATTGAACTAATGTATGGTTTCTACAACGATTTACCTTAATGATTAGAGAGGCTGCTTGTAAACGTTTCCAATGCGGGCAGTAATGTCACTGCAGCTGATGTTGTTGGACATTTAAGTTGCTAAATTAACTGTACTTATAAACTTGACAGAGGAAACCTTTTACTTCTGAAATAATCCTAATGAACTTGCTGCCATTTCTTGAGCATCTCTCCTGACGCACTTTTAAATGAAGATGTCTGACAGCAGCTCTGCTATGTTCACATTTTAGAGAACGTTAATAATATTTTCCTTATTGATTGTGTATTTCACAATATTTCACCCACCCGCTCAGAATCACAAGCTGAAGGTACAGGATCAAGGAGGGACAAATTTGGGGAATGAGAAAGGCCCCTAGTCTATATTTCAATCACAATAATGAAGCCATTATTTGCCCAAACAAGTCATGCCTGCAGTGATTGATGAAAATGCCCACCAAGTGAGTGAGGCTGAAACAAAAGCCATTATGTTGTTAAACAAGCTAAGCAAGGATTACTAACTTGTGCTGTGTATAACATACAGAGGTGGAGAGGACTTATCGAGGAGATCTATAAAACTGTGAAGAATGCAAGAGTGAAAATTTTTGACCGACTTAGACAAATTCAATTGAGCATAAAGGACTGAGGATACAAGTGAGAATTCAAGTGAAAAGTGCAGTTCATAACTGAAAGTGCAAAAGTGGTGCCTAGTGGCATCTAGTATACCTCGAGCTGTTGCTTTAGTGTATAGCCTCAATTTAAAAATAAATCTCTTGATGCATAGAAGTTATGTTAGCTTTGAAATAGAAGTAAATATAAGCTTTGAATTCATATAAGCTTGGAGTAAGTTTATAAATTAGGATAAGCTTTGTCCAGCAAGTAGAACAATTTATTGATTGACTGATTGGTTGATTGCAGTTTTACTTAATGACTCCCATTCCGGCTTTATGTTTGAGATACCAAGTCAGTGATTGGATTCTGAGACTGTCAGCATAAAGATATGTGAATATGGGGTTGTGGGAAAAGCTTGGGAATTAACAGTGCATTGCATGTCTATAGTAATCCAGTACTATAATGCTGCTATCACACTCAGGACCACTGTTATCTTCAGAAAAAGAGTGGAGCAAATTATATTAGAACGACAGTGTGCTAAAGGGCAAGGTAAGATTTAAAAAGAGTGAATAAGGAACAACAGCAGAAATAAATAAAATAGTTGCTATCGTGCGTTTGGCTTTTATGAGTATCAGTGTTGCAATATAGTTGGATAGTGATCTATGATCGTAGCAGCAGAGTTGGTGTAGGGAGATGATAGAGATAGTGATTTGAGACACTTGGATGAAAATAAGGGCCCCATAAACAGCAATGAGCCAGCACTGTGCTGAGAATAAGCCGACTCACCAACTTTCTCTCATCATCTGATGTCCTTCGGCATGAAGTAGCCTTAAATATCTAATATGTGAGGAATCAAAGACCAAGTATTGACCATGTTCCTGACAGTCAATGTAGACAAATGTAGAGCCATACTTTTCCATTTCCTGTGCCTTATATGCCTTCATTTTTAAATAGCGTCTAAAAAAAAGAATCATGTATTTAACGGAAATGCAAAGATAACCCTAATGAGAGCATCGTTTTGAACTATAGAGGGACAAAAGTCAAGCCCCTGCTCCTAACCCATTAAGGTTTCTTTCATCAGCCCTGCCGGAAAGGCAAAACATCTTGCTGGGGTTTTCTATCTATACTTTAAGATTAATGGCTCGCTCTTACTAGATAGTAATATACTAAAATAGATTTAAAAAAGATAAAAAACAGCTTTACAGAGATAAAAAAAAAAAAAAAATCTGATATTACACTTGTATCCAAAAATGATCCTGTATTTTCCAGATCACTGTGCAATGTGCATGGTGCAAGATGTTCAGTGTGATGAGTGTGTCAGAGAGAGCAAGACAAAAAAGGTCAATAGCTAGGGACAGAAAGTGATACTTTGCTTGTCTTTGACACTTAATGTCATCCCTTCCAAGTTAATTTGGCTTGCATGGGTCAGCGCTCCTGACCGCAACACCCTCGGAGGCCACCCTCCACCCATCGCCCCACCCGATCTCTTCTGGCTATTTATTCCCAAAAGCCACTGGTGAAATTGGCTAAGGGATAATCAACATTTAGCTCCTCCGAGTGTGTTATTACACAGCAATTGATCGATGGTACAATTACACCCTGTGTCACTTAGCTAAATGGCTATGTAATCCTAATGAGTTTTTATTTAAACAGTGACTAGTTAGCGCAAGGAGAGTTTGGGTTGGAGGTAGGACTGTACGCAGGATGGAAAACCCAAAAGGAAGCCACAGTTGCGTATTAAGAAATAAAGAAAGAAAGAGAGAAAGAAGGAAGGAACGACAGAGGGATTTTGGTAGATAATCAGGTAACATGAAGAATGTGTGTTGCTTTTGTTGAAAGGAAATCGGGACAGGAATTACAACCTGGGTGGTTAAGATGCTGAGCACTTTTCAGCCTGGATTTGAATGTAAATGTAGGAGAGTCCACCTACCATAGACCTGCAACTGAAATTTGGGTTTTTATCAATGGAAACTGTGAGATTTTCCTAAAAGTTCTTTAGTTGCCTAACAATAACCATACTTAAATGTATTTGCCATAACTACAAACCTATCCATAGCTTCTGACTCTGCATCCCCATATGGCGACATTACGTTTTGGGTTTGCTGCACTTTGTACTATATTCTGTTTAACTTAGACCTACTATCCTCGTACATACGTACGTATACTACTATCAGGTCCTAATAATCCCAAATTAAAAATGCATAC
The DNA here is from genome assembly GCF_004354835.1 of Perca flavescens. Taxonomy (NCBI): domain Eukaryota; kingdom Metazoa; phylum Chordata; class Actinopteri; order Perciformes; family Percidae; genus Perca; species Perca flavescens. The sequence goes on along the minus strand of NC_041341.1, from coordinate 24,081,088 downwards.
CAAACAAAAGTGTGGGTCTCGGGAGCTTAACATACTATAGTTACCATGTGCACACAAAAAAACGAGAATAAAAAAATAAGGTTGTCACTGAACGTCATCCAGAGGTTTGCAAAGGAGGAAACAGGTTTAAAACTACAGGGGAAGTGTTTCATTCTAAATAAAAGACAGATTTGGGGGTGGAAGGGAGACAAAATCATGATGATCATATAGTGATCTTGCTGCAACATGGAACTGGCACACACTCATACTGTGGGCTTAGCAATATACGGATGGTGAATGTAATTGAGTGTAGGAGGAGAACGCCGGCTGGTCACGTGACATCGGCTAAAGAGCGTTGTGCTACAGAGCAACACTTGCTAGCTCTTTACGTGGCTACAGACCTCAGTCAGAGGCAGTTAGTGGATGTGTTTAGCCGCTACAAAGCTCTGCGAAACCAGCTACGGTGCTCCGTCAGGTCAGTGATAGTTGATGGTTACCCGAAAATAGGTGACTGTGAGCCGGGTACAGAGCACCGTGAGCTGTTGGTCATTTTGGCGGAGATTACACTTAAGTTTAGGCATGAAAAAGTGAGCATTATGTTGCGACAAAAGTTAAGTTTTAGGCACCGAAACGACTAGTTAAGTTTAGGAAAAAGATCAAGGTTTGTATTAAAACACTCCCAAGGAACACGCATTTCCTGAGTGAAAGTCTTTTGTTTTCCCCGGGAAGCAAACTCCGCTCCCTGGCTTGAAAGTCCTGTGTGTTCACGGCCACCAGCCGCGTTCTTATACAGCAGCAGTCAATGTGGCGCACGTAGCCAGCAGAAGACTATGGTTTTAACAACAGAAAAAAGAAAGAAAACGACAGCCAGGTACAGAGTTTTACTACTCAGACAAGGCAAGCCGAACACACAAGGTCCCTTATTATTATGCACAGACTCACCAGCACACAGGTTGAATGCATAAAACGTGTTTGTGGGGGCCTAAAGTCAGGGAGGATTAGATGTGCTGGTGGCTGTTTTCCCATAAGTGTTGTTATCAATCGGGTGTTGGTAATGAGGAGGACTCTAGCCATCTAAGCTTCTGCACCAGCCATTCTTGAAAAAGACTATCATCTAAGTCTTAGTGGGTGGAAATTGATTTCGGACCTCCAGAGAAGTTGGTCTATATCATTCACTTTTTTTGGCAAGCTGCAGAGCGAGGCAGATATGAAGTTTGAAAGGCAGGGTGGGCTATTGTCAAGCCCCGGTTCTGCTTCTCCTCTCCACTGCCTTTCTATTCAGTCTGGCACTGCTATGTTACGATAAGTACTATCACCTCTGGTTTATGTGTGTGTGCACGTGCCCAGCGTAGTGAGAAAGTGTCATGCGTCCTCTGCAACGGCTACTCCAAGTCTGGGATTATTATTATTATTATTTTTTTTTTGTACGTGGCCCAATGCAGTTGCATCCATCAAACTACAAACATCTGAATGTTGTTTGAGACTCCAACATTTGCTGCCATTTGCCTAAATCTGCCAAATATGCTTTTCAGAAGGACAATTCTGCTTTTGCCTAGAAACAGCACTATCATATCCTCTCCAGACAATTCACGTAGAACAATTTATACCTCAAAGACAACAAACAATGTACAAGAGAGACAAGCATCCCGTAACTCCAATAACAAAATACCGGTACGATAGAGATACATGCAGACAGAAATAGTTGTTGGTTAGTAAATCTCTCTCTCTCTCTCTCTATATATATATATATATATATATATATATATATATATATATATATACACAACCCCGAATCAGAAAAAGTTGGGACAGTATGGAAAACACAAATAAAAAAAAGAAAGTAGTGATTTCTAAATGTACTTTGACTTGTATTTCATTGCAGACAATGTGAACACAAAATATTTCATGTTTTGTCTGGTCAACTTAATTTCATTTGTAAATATACATCCTTTCCTGTCATTCAGACTTGCAACACATTCCAAAAAACGTTGGGACAGGAGCAATTTAGGGCTAGTAATCAGGTAAATTGGTTAAATAATGATGTGATTTGAAACAGGTGATGTCAACAGGTGATTGTAATTATGATTTGGTACAAAAGCAGCATCCAGGAACAGTCTAGTCCTTTAGGAGCAAAGATGGGCCGAGGATCGCCAGTTTGCCAACAAATACGTGAGAAAATTATTGAAATGTTTAAAAACAATGTTCCTCAAAGAAAGATAGGAAGACATTTGCTTATTTCACCTTCAACAGTGCATAACATAATTAAAAGATTCAAGGAATGTGGAGGAATTTCAGTGCATAAAAGGACAAGGGCGCAAGCCTAAGCTGAACAACCGTGATCTCCGATCCCTCAGGCGGCCCTGCATCAAGAATCGTCATTCATCTATAAGCGATATCACCACATGGGCTCAGGACTACTTTGGCAAACCTTTGTCAAGTACCACAATACGTAGTTCCATCCACAAATGCCAGTTAAAACTGTACTGTGCCAAAAGGAAGCCCTATGTTAACAGTGTCCAGAAGCGCCGTCGACTTCTCTGGGTTCGGAGGCATCTGGGATGGACCATCACACAGTGGAAACGTGTACTGTGGGCAGATGAATCAGTATTTCAGGTATTTTTTGGGACAAATGGACGCCGTGTGCTCCGGACCAAAGAAGAAAAGGATCATCCAGACTGTTACCAGCAACAAGTCCAAAAGCCAGGGTCTGTCATGGTATGGGGTTGTGTCAGTGCCCTAGGCAAAGGTAACTTGCACTTCTGTGATGGCACCATTAATGCTGAAAAGTAAATAGAGATTTGGGAGCACAATATGCTGCCTTCAAGAAGACCTCTTTTCCAGGGACGTCCATGCATATTTCAACAAGATAATGCAAAACCACATTCTGCACACATTACAAAGTCCTGGCTGCGGAGGAAGAGGATACGGGTACTTGACTGGCCTGCCTGCAGTCCCGACCTGTCTCCAATAGAGAATGTGTGGCGCATTTTGAAGCGCAAAATGCGACAACGAAGACTCCGTACTGTTGCCCACCTTAAGAATGGGACAAAATTACACCTGAAACACTTCATCACTTGGTGTCTTCAGTCCCTAAACGTCTTTTAAGTGTTGTGAAAAGGAATGGCAACGTTACAAAGTGGTAAATGCTTTACTGTTCCAACTTTTTTTTAAATGTGTTGCAAGAACCAAAATAGAAATTTTGCTTTTTGAAAAATAAAACAATAAAAATCATGAGGAACACATTAAATTATGTGCTGTTGTATTGTCTGCAATGAAATACAAGTCAAAGTACATTTAGAAATCACTACTTTTTTTTTTTTTTTATTTGTGTTTTCCATACTGTCCCAACGTTTTCTGATTTGGGGTTGTGTGTATATATATATATATATATATATATATATATATATATATATATATACACTCACCTAAAGGATTATTAGGAACACCCTACTAATACCGTGTTTGACACCCTTTCGCCTTCAGAACTGCCTTAATTCTTCGTGGCATTGATTCAACAAGGTGCTGGAAGCATTCTTTAGAAATATTGGACCATATTGATAGGATGGCATCTTGCAGTTGATTGCGATTTGTGAGATGCACATCCAGGGCACAAAGCTCCCGTTCCACCACATCCCAATGATGTTCTATTGGGTTGAGATCTGATGACTGTGGGGGCCATTTTAGTGCAGCAAATGATTCAAGCTTTGTGACATGGTGCATTATCCTGCTGGAAGTAGTCATCAGAGGATGGGTACATGGTGGTCATAAAAGGATGGACATGGTCCGAAACAATACTCAGGTAGGCTGTGGCATTTAAACGATGCCCAATTGGTACTAAGGGGCCTAAAGTGTGCCAAGAAAACATTCCCCACACCATTACACTACCACCACCACCAGCCTGCACAGTGGTAACAAGGCATGAGGGATCCATGTTCTCATTCTGTTTACGCCAAATTCTGACTCTACCATTGGAATGTCTCAACAGAAATCGAGACTCATCAGACCAGGCAAAATTTTAAATCTTCAACTGTCCAAATTTGGTGAGCCCGTGCAAATTGTAGCCTCATTTTCCTATTTTTAGTGAAGATGAGTGGTACCCGGTGGGGTCTTCTGAAGGTGTAGCCCGTCCAAGTCAAGGTTGTGCGTGTTGTGGCTTCACAAATGCTTTTCTGCATACCTCGGTTGTAACGAGTGGTTATTTGAGTCAAAGTTGATCTTCTATCAGCTGGAATCACTCGGCCCATTCTCCTCTGACCTCTAGCATCAACAAGGCATTTTCACCCAGAGGACTGCCGCATACTGGATGTTTTTCCTTTTTCAAACCATTCTTTTTGTATCTTTGTAAAAGCCTAGAAATGGTTGTGTGTGAAAATCCCAGTAACTGAGCAGATTGTGAAATACTCAGACCAGCCCGTCTGGCACCAACAACCATGCCGCTCAAAGTTGCTTAGATCACCTTTCTTTCCCATTCTGACATTCAGTTTGGAGTTCTGTACTGCACATTGCTGCAGCTCCTCTTTTCACCCTGTGTGTTGAGCTCTCTGTTTAAGCTACAGGTACTGCTGTACCATCTTTGTTGGCAGTCGCACATGCGCAGTAGCTAGGTAAGGATCACATCAGCTAGTCAGGTCAGTTACAAGTCAGGATTAGCCAGGAGACAACTTCTAAACGGTGTTTTGCCATCGAGAACAAGGTAGCATGCTAGCAGTTAGCCACCTCGTCTCGGTGTGTTTTTTTTCATAATATGGGCACTTTAAGAAATCTAAGATTTGAAGACTTGATAAAATAGATAAGACTTGATGAAAACAGATGTCAGGCAGGTTTTGGTGTGAGGCTATTATGCAAGTCAATTGCATATTTATTTTGAGAGCAGCCATCTTGCAATGATGCCTAATAGCGGAGACACTAAAAGCAGGCAGATATTTTTGACAACATATATTTAGATGATTGTGCTGCCACATGATATTGCAAACACTGGGTAAGGAATGCTCAGGCACATTTGTGAAAATGTTTCACACTACTGTAGTGGCAAATGTGTAATAATAAGCTTAAAAGTTTAAACACATTTAGGTTAATGCAGCAGCAGTATTCTGCTCTCTGTGATCCAGTACATATTTCCTTTTTTACAGTAAGTATCTTTATTAAACAGGTCAGCACAGCTGTCGGGTATACGTGTCTATTTTGCTGATTTTCCCCTTATTGCCCTCCACGGGGCTACAGGTCAATAGAAATGGTTAAGTGTGTATTTGCTCGTTTGAGGGCTGGTGGGCATTTCTGTTATTCTCATGCCATTGCCTTATCAGTCCAGATAATTTCCAAAAGACAGGGCAAGAAAATGATATGGGCTGATAAACATTGGGAAGGGGAGCAAGAAAATGTATCTGTCAGTCAAACAAGGAGGCAGGTTTCAACGCTGCCTATGATCACACACACACACACACACACACACACACACACTTGCTTCAGTCAATTTGAGCAAGGGTTGGTTTAAAATGAATGTCACTATGGTGAAGAGTTTGTATGTCACATTTCCTCTCAGTTGCAATAACACAATACACACATCTAGTATACACCTGCACACACCAGCATGACACATCATCAACCTCTGCCTATCACCCATTTGCTTCTTTTTCCTGCAAAAGGATGGGGAATCATTAATTTCCAGATGCTGCTGTCCCCGTATCTCACACACTCTTTTTCTTTCTCACACATGCACTGACAAGCAATCCATTTGGTGACTGTTGCCGGTGGGAGAAGAAACATGGGCTCTGAAACACTGATATTTAGGCAAACACTGAAAACATGGACTGAGCTTCATACGTGGCAGTAGAAACCACACAGTGAAGATCACAACCTGACTTAAAGGCCTTATGGTGGATTTGACTAAGACTTCTCTCTGGCTGCCACTGCACATGACAGAAAAGGAAGATGGAAGAAATGTAACAAGTAAGCTGTAGATAATCGCTTCATCGGTGGGGGAAAATATTTCTAGGGACGAATTTCCTCTCCGCTAAAGTGTGGTCCTCCTCTCTGCTGTCTAGCTTTTCAAACTAGTTCCTGGTCAAACTCAACCCCATTCTCCCTCCTATAACCTTTCTCCTCAGGATTTCTTTCTCTCAACGGTCTCACTTCCCACCCCACACTGTCCTTCTTCATGTCAAATTAAAGTGATGGAAATGAACTTGAGGAGACGCTAATTGCAATTGTCAATCCAATCTAGGTCGGGGCTGAAAGACAGGGGCTCCCTGGCACTTCATCAGTCTTCATTAATATTGAAGGAGTTTGTGGAGGAGCAGGGGGCCAACGTAATCTGCACTCATCTAACAGTGCACCAACAATTAGGAAGCTGGGGAGGGCCCCAATTGTGCCTGAGGGACAAATATGCCAGTCAAGAAGAAGTATGAAGAAAGATGTCAGAAGACAGGGATGGAGTGCAGGAATAGTGCTGTGGGAAATAGCTTGTGAAGGCAATTTTATATGTATTGTAATTTTATAGGCTTATAGTAAACTGCATATGAATGACTCATCATGTGGTAATGGAATAGAGGGTAGTAGCAATAGTAATGAATTTCCTTTATATCGTTCTTTCATACATGCACAGCAACAGGACTTTATTAAACATACTTAAATAATCAATGTATAATGAGATGTAGAAACAATATTACGCAATCAATTTACACTTGATGGCACAACATCAAAAATATACTTGATATAATACTGTTGACTTGAATGAAGACACCCAACAATGTCAACACAAATGAAACTTAATGGAAATTATTCAAAAGATACTATATGTTGCTGATTTATCATGTATAATATTGCAATTGTATTTTAATGGTGTTGCTTTAATGGTGTCCAACACTTTACAATCAGCCTCTGTCATAATCCTAACTTGTATTTTTCTTGCATAACATCTACGGCTGTGCAATTAATCGAAATGTTAATCGCGATAACTTTTTCAGCTCATAATGACCACAAAAACAATAATCGAGAAAAACTATTATTTTGCACGTTACGTTTTACACGTAAACTCTTACTTTGTCTTGTGTTCTGAATGGAAAAAAAATTCAAACGGGAAAAGTATTAAGGGAAATTCACAGTTCTAGATGTTTTCACTGTCTTTTTAAGTTCAAAACTTGCAACATCTTTCCAAAAGTCAATGAGTAATCGTTTGAAATAATCGTGATTTCAATACTGACCAAAATAATTGTGATTATGATGTTTTTCCATAACCGAGCAGCCCCAATAACGCATGAAATGCTGCACGCATAAAATGCTGCACGCATAAAATGCTGCACGCATAAAATGTAACTGATATATTCACCCGAGGGCTGCCTGCGTAGCATAGATACGTGCCGGATCCCGCGCCTGGCGAATTAATGCCGGACGCATATTTCTACGCGCCGGTCACAAAGTAATCCTTCTACTCTTGTCTCTCTCTCTCTCTCCGATAGAAAGAGACAGGATGAGTGGGGAAAACTGTGTGTGTGTGTGTGTGTGTGTGTGTGTGTGTGTGTGTGTGTGTGTGTGTGTGTGTCACTCTCTCGGTTTGTCCATCGGTCTCTCCCTCCGTACGCCTGATCGCGTTTCCCGCTGTGAGAAGTCAAGGCAGCCAAACTCCCCATGAACCTAGTGTTTTATTTAGAAAATTTTTATTTTTTTAAAGCATCCGGCTGCACTGTGGTCTTCCTGTATGTGATTACCTGCCTGGCTTGACACATTCGCTCGCATCTCGCGCAACAAATAGAGGAGAGGCCAAAACGATCGCTGCAGCGTGCGTGACGAGGGCGCTCTGTGCCCGGTATGAACGGACAGATTGGATAACATGGGCTCCGAAATAAAAATAGCTGGGCCACGCGGCGACGCTTACGCGCCTGGTTTGTTTTTACAGTAAGTCCAAATTGATTCATTGTGAGCTCAGCTTACAGTTGGAAAGTATATCAGAAATAAATCTGGTGAAGGAAGAAAGATGGACTGATGATTTTTCATGAATATATGATGTTGCCACACACACACACACACACACACACACACACACACACACACACACACACACACACACACACACAGCCAACACGTGTCAGCTGGTCATTCCACAGAAGGGTCTTCAGATGGTTGTTGTCCACAGACCCAGATGGTCAGTCCACCTCCTCTGGCAAGACTATACGTTACCAAGTGATCTATAAACTTATAGTGATGCAGTTAGGCTCATCGACTGTTGCCGTTTATTTCCTGCAGTTTTGGGGCCAAGCAATTTTATTTTTTTATCCAGTAGGTTTTTTCCATCAACATGTCCTCCTTTGCATAACCTTCAGCTTGCAACCACTGATGAACTTGCTGTAAACCTTGTTACATAATATGTCTGTGTTGGCACTCACTCCCTCTACTAGTGAGTGTGTTCTGTGTTTGTGTAGGAGAACAAAACATGTGGTCATGGCCTCTAAGGTGAATGGTAATATTACAGCATAGAAAAACAACTCCGATCAGACCTATTGCACTCTTGCGTTCCCTTTGCCCTAAATGCTCATTTAAAATATTTGCATTGCCTGCGTCATGTGTGTATAGGCCCTTTCACTCAAGCAAAGCAGGGTCAAGGCAACTGGGACTGAATAAATGGAAAAGGAGGACACTCCTATTTCCTCTTTCTAAGCTACTCTCTGCCGTGCCATGGAAATATACTGTATAAGACAGATTGAGCAATTTTATTCGCATGTAGATAATAACCTTTGAGCTTGAAAAAAACTTGCTAACGCAAGTAACCAGACATCTTTCATTTCTAGTCACCCTTTAGTCTCCTGCTCACTGGTGCACTCACATAGTTCTCCATCTGGTATGCATCGTTGCAAGAGCTGACACATTTTTAAACAGGTGTGGTCAAGTGAACACTTCACTTAAGTGTCATTGAAGGTCACATTAACAGACCACCACCATCATTGCATGTAAGACCCCTTTAGTACATACAGTAGGCGTTAAGGCATGGGCCATCCTAATAAAACAAAGAAAGTTTAAAGATAACCTAATCATGCAGCCTCATTCCAATGGTTCATTTTAAGGACATTTCTTTAATTTGTGGTTGTGTTATATTGGACTGCAATATATAGAAATATATCTATATTAGTTTCTAGATCATTACTTTGTAAGGAAATACTTTTTGAAAAATAAAACATTTCAAATAAAGCAAGTGAAAATATGTCATGTGTAATATGTCGTAAGGAAGAACAAGTGATCCAGATCCTTAAGCTTCATTTACATTTTCTCTACTCTTTTCTTAGACAAATAACACAAGGCCTGTGGAAAATATGAAATGTTCCCATTTGTAAATGATAATTCCATAATTTATCAGCAGCTACAGGAGGGGAGTCAGTGAATTGGTGCTGGGCTGCTTAGTAATCTGATCACTGCATTAATATTGGGCGGAAAAAATGACATGTTTACTAATGGTTGCAATGGCAAGACAAACAATCCAATCTGACTGGGTGACTGTGGGTTCCTACTGGGACTGGGAAGAGGGGAGGAGAGGGACAAATTCATATTTCATGATCACAGATCAGTTCATGAGCACACGCAAGAAAGTGACATGAGGGAAAAGAAAGAAGTCAAAGTTTGTGTTTGCTTTCCTCTGTTTCCCATTCACATAATGAAAAAATCACATTTGGACATTATTTCTTAACTTCTTAATGTGCACGCATTCAGTATGCAAATGTGTGTTCTGCTTTTGATATGAGAGAAAGATTTAAAGGAATGAGAATATGGATTTAGGTATGATTTAAACGATGTAAACACTGTGTGTGGTTAAAGCTCACTGTTGTGCTGTTGGTTTGAATGTGCATATGTGAAAGTGGGGAGAAAGCCTCAGCACAGAAATGCAGTTAATCACAGTGTGAGCGTTGATTCATCTGTCGTGGAGGCAGTTTGGAAGATGGACTCTATTTACTGCTAAAGCTGTTTGAGGGGCTTTGGGAGGCAGCCATCAATCTCTTGGCTATCTTGAAAAGAAAGAGCCAATGCACAGGCATCAGTTTCAATCACCTCCCAGAGACAGGTGGTATGGTAAGCTGCTGCACAATCGTTCTTTCTTCACTTCCTCCCTTCTTCTCTACCTCAAGGTGAAGTTTTCCCCTCCCTGGGGAACCGTGTTATTAATGTGTTTTATCATAATAATAATATTCCCTAAAAATACACACTGCACCCTGCCCTCTTGCTCCCTTGCTGTTTGGCACCCTGTGTTCCTAATTAGCATCTTCAATTAACCCACGTTAATTGCCAACCGCGGAAAGGTGGAGAACCTGGCAAGTTGGCGCCACAGGGAGTCGTTTTTGTAAATGAGTAGTGGTGTAATGTAGAAGTACACAGGTAAAGAGGGCACTGTAGTCAAAAGCACCATAACTTCAACCTGGCTACTGGTATTGTGTAATACCAGCTTGTACAGATGTGACATTGTAAAAGGTGGGAGTGTACATGTTGTTTTAAAATACAAATTGGTTATGTGTAGTTTAACCTCAAATCACAATTGGTCTTGAACTGTATCTCTATCTCCCCTTACCATCTTTTTTCATCTGAGTCAGTGGGGCCTATTACCTCTGCAGGGGTCTAATGGTAGCACTTTACCATCCATTGCTGCCTCTTTCTTAATATCATCTTTGTTTCGTTTTGCATCGCAGGGGGTGTTGTCAGTATTGCTCTGCACAATGCAGAACTTAATGATTCTGTCTCGATTTACTGCTGTGATCAGTCTTAATTTTTTTGGTCCATTCAAACTGATTACACAAGAGAAGTCGTACCTGATGTATACAAACTATTTTGTCATATTAACTTCCCATCATCGCTGTAAGGAGAAAAATATTAAACCCCCCAGCTTGCCTTGTTGGAGGACTGGCTTCTGTGCAAAGCATCTGAAACCCAGTTCATTCACACAGCAATACCAGGCCATGAAGGCAGTCAGCACTTAAGCGTAACACCAGGGGAGCCCCCCCTCCCCCCCTCTCGCCGCTGCCCTGCAGCCTGAATGGTCTAGGGTGATGTTCTTGAGAAGTGGAAGACCAACAGAGGTCAACAGTAGCAGCTGACTTCACCAAAAAAACAGGCAGTTTTTTTTTCCTTTTTAACTTCCCTTGCTTCCTTCTGACCTCTCATTACCACACTATTACTGCTCTGGCCCCTAAAGGGCTGGGGGCTGTCATTACCCGCTCACCCTGTTTGTGTGTGTATGCATGTGTCCATCAAAACTAAATGGAAGCATTCATGTAGGCAATCCCACCTCAGCTCCCTCACCCAAACAACATGTACTTCCTCAGCATCAGAGAACAACATTGCTGTTGGCTATAGATACTGCTAATATACTGTTACCATGTGTCATACCTGTACTTCTCTTTGACAGTGTGAATCAGTTGGCTCTTAAATATCTGAAGATTTTCCGAAATTGTATTCATGTTCATTGCAATAGCACTTTTTCTTCTCTGCTTGTGAATCACGTTTAATCAGAAAGAAGATTAGCCAGATCATGTTATTTGGACTTTGATTATTCTATGCCTCAGATCACAATGGTGCGAGCGTACAATCAGTTAGACACTCTGAAAAGAGAGGAAATCTGATTACCCGCGATTAGAACAACATTCCTTGCTGCTTATCATTGGCTTTGTAGACACTAATCTGAGTGCTGAGTGGTTGAAAAGGATCTGGGCACAGGGCATTCTCTGGGCAACAAGGTCAAATGAAAAGAGGGTGATTAAAAAGTTCACATTCTGAACTTTTTACTAAGATTTGGACAATTACTTGTACAAACGATGCAAGACGTGCATGTTTGGATGGTTTTTCCAATCCAAATATATGTATATTCTGTCTACTTTATGCACACCAAGCCAGGAGGGACAACATTGCATCTATTTGTGCAAGCTGAGACCATAAGTAGCTGTAGCCCCATCCAATCACCAACCTTACAGTGATATCTTGGTCAAGATATATCTTGTTTAACTAACAACATGTCACTAATGTTTTTCAGATAAATCAAGTGCATTAAACCTCCTATGGTTAGTTGCCAGTTAAGAATTGTGTGCATATATGTACATTTCACAACCAGTTTACTGTATAATTTTTAGGGGTGTGCAAAAAAAATCGATTTGCATTTGTATCGCGATTCAAGCTCTACCGATTCAAAATCGATTCATAGAATTCCAAAAATCTAATATACGGTATGTCTACTGCAATCACATGGGAAAAGTAACTACATTTACATACTGTGAATTTTTTTCTTTTTAAATCGAGAATCATTTTTGAATCGAATCTTGAGCCCAATAATCGATATTGAATCAAATCGTGACATTTTCTGAATCGTGCACCCCTTATAATTTAGTTTAGTCCTTACTCTGAGGAAGGTGAGGTCCCGGCTGCGGTCGATGCTTGTGATCTCAAGGTTGCCCATTACGACTTCACAGTTCTCGTAGTATTTCCTCAGGGTGCGGTACTGCTGCTCCAGGTCCGACAGGGTGCTCAGCTTGTTCTCTGTACCAGCACATACTAAGACAGAGAGGGATGAGAAAGTGTTAATACAGCTACGAGATAAAACGAAAGCACCTCCAGTATGGGAACCGAGGTTTCATATACGAAGAAGTTAGTTTGCGTTTTTGTGTGCCAAACTTGTGGTACAATAATCATTCAGAGACAATTGGGTGTAAACATGAGCCCATGGGCAGTGAGCTGCAGCACCTGCTCAGCAGGCCTGGTCATGTAAGACTAGGAAGTCACTGGACCTCACTGCACCCCAACCACACCTCACATCACCCCTCGGGGCACATGAAAGCTCTTTAGCGGCTAGCTGGGCTGCTCATTTGACAAGTAATTAAACAAACCCATTTTCACCCAGCACACACCTTGACACCCCCCACCCTCCCCTTCGTGACGACACGGGCCATCTGCCCAATCAGTTGTTGCTGCCCACCCTAGCATGAAAACACATATATGAATATATATATATATATATATATTTATAAACACCGAATAAGAAAAAAAGCACATGAATCCCATAGTCTGGGTGGAATCAGAAAGCTTTGTTCACAAACCAAAACAACAATCAACCAACAACCTCCTGCAACTTTTGCAGCGGTTGCTTATCGAGATTCTGTTGACACATTCATTGAAAAACACAATGACAGCATTACGTGTCATCAGTGTTTTAATCTAAGGCCCATTTTGTAAAAAAAAAAAGAAAAAGCTGCTGAATTGAGGCCACCTTAAAGATATGGACTCTGACATCCGTTCTTTTGAAGCATTATAAATTAGTTTCATTTGCATTGCCTTGGCGGAGTGGTTTCTCCCTTCTGCACCCTCTTGGTGACAGAGGAGCCGTCAGTGTGACGGAGGGGTGACGGGTCCTTCCCTGAGTCTTGTCACACTGTCACCCAGGAGCTGTTACCTCTCTCTCTGTACACCTCCACCCTGAAAGATCTTAACTGACGCCTTGCATTTTAATCCAAATCCCTTACACATCCTACTATACACTAGACTGTCCTTTTCTTCTTTATACCACATATACCTCAATTCTCTCTGAAACACTGTGCTCTACCCTCTTGGCTAGCAATAAACTATTTACCCTTTTTTGCCACACCACTTTGGCAAAATCTTTCAAAACATATTTACTCCCCATCATTACACCATGGATATGTATGGGGGAAAGAGGATTTTGCCTCAAGGCAACGCAGGTTGTAAAGACAAATGGGATTGTGTTTTAAACACTTCCACATCTAAGCAGATATTAGATAAGTGCAACTATTCCAATGTGACCTGGACAATACCCTTATGAGCTGGTGGTGATTAGCTAGGTTGCACATAGCATAATGTGCTGCTCAGGAATGATATATGGCAGACCTGGGTGTTTTCAATAACAGTTAGCGTAGGCTTGAGGGGAGCGGGATGGAGGGTAGGGGCCGCTGCAAGGGTGGGGGGGTGGGAGGGTGTCATAAAGTGAGGATAGGTGTAATAAACTGTTATTGCACCCTTGGGGCAGGGCGCTGAGATAAGAGGAAAGGGGCATTGTGGCATGTGATGTCAGGTGAAATATATATATATATATATATATATATATATATATATATATATATATATATACACACCCATTTGCTCCCTCAAGCATGCCTTCAGTAAGCCTGCTGACTTTTGAAATCTGTCTGGAGCTATGTGACGTTTATATGGTTGTTTTTCTCCATAAGGGATTTCTAATGAAACACTATGAAATCCTATAGCTCAGCATGAGCCTAAAATGCCGCTGACTGTCAAGTGAACCGCAACAAAACCATCTGTGCTGAGCGGAGTGGGGAAATAGGAAGTGTGAACTGTTGCAGGTTAACTGCAAAGCTCGTTGATCGCATTTGTGATATGTCCACATGTGTGTGCAGGAACGTGGGCAGGCCCTAAATAATAGACCTCAGGATGCACCCCAACTACTCGCTGCATGATCGAATCAATTTGTCTCCATGCTCAATATGTTACATCTGAGCCTGTATATCAAAGTAAAGGTTGTATAAAACCCAGTCTCTGCTCTTTATATTGGTGCGGCCTGCCTACCCCAGGAGGACATGCTATAAGACACTGAGACTGTTTAACATACTGCCTATGATGCAGGAATAGACTGCACGAACAGATGAATCTTCATATTGTTTAAAACTTACGGCTGTTCTATAAAAACAAATCCATCTTATCTGTTTGATGGATTTCACTCCCCGGCACATTAAAGCAGAGAATGCCAATGAGATTCAATGTCTCTGTTCCATATATGAAGTATACCCTATTTGCCCGTGTGATTAAATTGATTTCATTTGTTTGCAGAGTATTTCATCTCAGAAGTGATGGATTAAGGCAATGAATCATAATAATTCAGGATTTTCCAATATGTGTAATTAATTAGAAGATTATGAGCCAATGGGTGGAAATGCATATCTGGCTGGGTCTAAAAGATAATTTAGTTTTTTTTTTTTTTTTTTTTTTTTTTGTCTGCAATGTTTCGACATAGACAGCGAGCTTGTGAGTAGCCTTGTTAATCCTCTCATTATTTTTTAAATAATGACAAACATATGGAGTACAAAAAAAGCAAAATCACATAATGAACCACGTTTGTAGGCACCAACTATTAAAAGTGACAAGGTAATTAGATAGATAGATAAATAGATAGAAGTGGTGTCCTTGTAAGTTTGAAGCTTTTCAGTAAGTTTGAAAAGCCATTTCCTATGAAAAAGGAAAGATTTTCGCTCTCTATCCATCTATCTTTCTCTCATAAATCAGTCACAAACTTTGAGCGACAGATGTGTTGTAGCTGGTTTTAAATGGCTTCCATGCAGCGCCCATGTGTCTCCAACAGACAACCACCAGACAAGACCAGAATGTATCCATCACTGTCTCTGACACAATCACAGTGCCAGTCAGCTATAGAGGGAATGCAAACAGTGAGGTCTTTACATAAAAACAAAAAAGACTGAAATGAGACTGAATTGCCCCTGAGCCGCATTTTCATCCATTTTCTTTTCATAAATACCCTCATCAGGATTAAGTAGGCACTGCACTGCTGTGGTATCTGTTCCTTGCCCAACAACTTCATCAATAGTGCCCTGTGCGATTATTGAATGCCTATAAAGCTGGCGAGTCTCTGAGGTTTACAGGCCCCTGCTAGGGAAGCCAGCAAAATGTCATCCCAATAGCCAGTAACTGACTGAATTAAATAAAGTTGCAAATGTCACTTCCATAAGTAAACACTGTCAATAGTTGAGCTTGGCTACCGTGCTTTGAATAAACAGGAGGACCTTGTAGAAGTTGCACTTAAACACTGCCTTGCACAGGACAAAAATACAACATTTTCTACCACTGAAAATATACAGTACAGTGCCACATCTGAGGTCAGAGCGGTCCTTTGTCCCTGAATGTCCCCCAGATGAGCTATTCTGGCTAAGTATGAGTTACAAGCCACTGCTTCTGATGGTAATCATGGCACGGATTATTGTCCATCTGCTGAGCGGCTTAATAAGCATCAGAAACAAAAACTAGATGAGCGTTTGTGATGATGGCACGGTCCAGTAACGCTAACCTCTCAATGCCCTCTGAGCTCTGGTCACCTACCAACAATGCTGTCGCTGTCTCCATATGGTCTACCATAATTTTGCATTCATCCCTTTGCTCGTGCACACAGCCCCAACACCTTGTGGGAATTATCCACAGAGGATAGCCTGCAGCTGCAGTGTGTGCACCCTTTGCTTCCAGAAGCTTACTACATTGCATGTATCTGATCAGTGCATTTACTGTACTGTTCAGTCCCTCATTAACTCTTTTTCATGAAGCAGGCTGCCATTTTCAGTAAAAAAAAAACTCTGATAAGCAGGCCCCAAACAGCACACAGCCTAGACAAGTCACTGGTAGGTAAAGAAAGTCAAACATTTACTGTAGCAAGTTAAGACCTAGATACTTTCCTTAGAAGTTGGCAGATGCCAAAGTAGAGCTAAAAAGAGAGCAAGAGTAATAATCCATCTTAAAACTGTCAAGAAGCCAAAAACACAACAGTGCCATTTGACTGTTACTGTATTGTACTGTATACTACTAACCCATGTACTGTAAATATATGCATGAAAAAAGTGACTTGTTTTTACTTTCCATTACATCCCTGTATTAAACTACAGTACATTACATACACACACACACATGCGCACACACACACCTTTTTTTTATGTAGAAGTACTTTTTATCTGTCTATAATAGCTATTTAAACTCTCAGTCACTCTCTCTGTCATATGTTTGGTATGGCCGAGTGCTCAATGATACTGTAGCTGTAAATGAGAAAGCCTGGTGTGGCAGGCAGATAGAGGGAGTGGAGATTTTCATTGGAAGCATGCCAACAGTAATCGGGCGACTGATAATACGCTATGTCTGTGTGTGTTTGTTTATTGACGTTGTCGTTTATTGTTACTGTTGCTATTGAAGGAGTAATTTAACAGCCTTGTAACACTGTAGCGTATTTAAAATCTTTGGTTTGAAGTTGGAAGAAAATGTCTCAGATTGTTGTGGGAAAACCTGAGGATGGAACTTTTTATGAATTAATTTATTTATTTATTTGAGAACGTACTTCAGTGGTCCGGGGAGTCAGCAAACACATTTGTTTTTGTGGGGAAACCTGGAGAACCGGTCAGTCCAATGCTTAATAAGTATGAAGGCTGCACCCTAGCCATTTATTGTCTCTCACCACCTTGCTCTCTATAGGTCTGTAGAATTTAAGCTTGTCTCCAGATGAGGAAAATCCATCCAAGTCACAGTGGAGTGATTGGCTGACACTGACACTCATCTCATTACCTTACTCCTCCAGCTGCTTCTCCTTGACTAAATACGCTGCTGACAGTGGGTCTAGGTCTTACACTGACTAGTATACATGTGTGTGAGAGTGTGTCTTTAAATGTGCACGTATGACCCTCAGTTTTGGAGTATTTAGAGTATTGACCAGGCAGAATTATTTTTAGTACGCACTCCATTTATAGTTTATAATTCTGCTTGAATTGATTTGAGATTAACAAGGCTTTGGGGTATATCCACTGTAGCCTGATTTGAATGCTATTTGGCTGTTGTCAGGTATGTGAGATTATACAGGGCTCCAGACTAACTTTTTGCCTTGGTTGCACTGGTGCGCCTAACTTCTTTTATTTAGATGCACCAGCACAAAATTTAGGTGCACTCAAATTTTTCACGATATGTAGCTCTGTATGTTTTTACAAAGTGGGCTAAATGTTCAGTTTTAAGTCAAAGCCACTTTTCACAAGCTCTTTTATTAAAACAGATTGTGATTAAAATAGAATGCAAAGACAGGGTTTCCTTTACCAGTTTGAAAATATACACCTGCAACACATGTAAATGAAAGTTATCTGAAATAAATAGCCTAGGATATAAATATATATCTGAGAAAGCTCCTTCACTTGTTTTCAACAACAATAACAGACTGATTAAAAGAGAAAGAGGACGCCCGGATAGCTCAGTTGGTATATATAGAGGTTTGACTCTGACCTGCGGCCCTTTCCTGCATGTCCTCCCCCCTCTCTCTCCCCTTTCATGTCTTCAGCTTTATAGCAAAATAAAGGCTGAAATCTTAAAAAAATAAATAAAAATAAAATAAAACAGAGAAAGACATAGGGAGACAAAGAGAGAGAGGGGGAGGGCGATGCTACTCAGAGTGACGGATGATTCATGAATGGGTCCAGCATGGGTCGAATGCACTTTGGCAGGTCAGCGGCGTTACACACGTCTTGTGTAGACTATGAAATGTCTGTATCGTTGCTGAGCTGCATTTTTATGAACTATGATATTCTGGCCATGGGTCACATCTCTTGCCCAGGTCCATCAGGCTCCGTCTTACACGCTTTTACTCAACAAACTGAAGTTAGTTGCATTTAATAACTTCTAATGTGTTTTTCGCCGTGGTGGCCACAATAACAGAGAGTTACCAGCGGAAACACTGGTACCAATACAGGTTTCCCTCTCATACTTAACAATATACAGCTGTGTTAATAAGAATTAAAACTGTAGACAAATGTCAGCAGTTTGGACCGGCGGCGCTGTGTCTCTCCATGTTGCAGGGCAGCCATGTGTGAGGAGGAATGGGTCATGTAACGCAACATTAAACCATATCGATATAAATGACATCGCTTTGTTCGTGGAGAGGCAGCAGATGCGAGGACGTTAGGTGCACCGGTGCAACCTAGAAAAAATCTTAGTCCCTTACAAATTTTGGTCGCACTCTGGAGCCCTGTTATATAGATGCAAAAGTATTAAAGCAGTCTATGTTAAAATCAAATGTCTGAGTTATGTGTGCGCCACACAGCTGATTTAAATGTCAGTTACCATCCTGCACACACCATAGTTTTCTTTATAGTTTACACTTAGACTTTAATTTTCTTCTCATTGAGTGTGACCTTTTGACCTCATGCACATTGCACCTACATCAGCAAACAGATAAATGACAATAGCACATAGCTTTTGTTTCATACATCATACTCATGTTTTAGTATTGTTGGCGGTACATTAGTTTCTATTTGTAATGCACACATTCAGTTATCTTCTAAATAGCCACACTTTAGTTTGTCTATTGATAACGTTGCCTTAAGTCGTTCTAATGTCTTTTTATTTGTGTTACCAGTGCTGAGGGTGCTGTTGGTGGTTGTTATTGCTGGAGAGGCATCTAGGCAGGCCAGAGCAAAAGATGTGCCCCCTTAAAGAAAGCTTTTAAATACAGGAAGTGACAAGTCATAATGTACCCACTGTGGTATTATTGCATGCTATATGGGTAGGAATCTTTTAATTGGAGTTGTGTATTGGGGGGGGACACTTTAGAGAGTGACACACGGGAGAAACGTAAAATGTGCCGTTGAATGCTGCTACACAATAAAGAGGTTGCGCTAGATAACAGTGAATCACGCTCATTATCTATCAAATAAAACACGACACCCACCACACCATGGGGATATTGGAATTTCTAGTTTAGGGATATTGGTTATTTATTTAAAGTAAACTAGTGCTTTTCTTTAGGTTATTTGGAAATATATTTATACTAATTGTCTGGTTTTGTTTAATTTGCAGTTTAGATGGTAGTGTTTGTCTTTGTGTAACCCCTGTGTAAATTGTCTGATCAGCCATTGTATATCTTCCCCTTTGTGTTCAGTTTAAGGTCAGTTTAGTCTGTACAGTTTTATTCAGTTTATGTTAAGTTATTATAGCCTGATTCTAGTTGACCCCTTCTATGGGCCTAGAACTACGTTGCATTTTTTTGTCAATAGTTGTTTTAATTTCAACAACAATCTTTTTGAAAATTCACCTGTGACTCCTTATGCTTTCCAGTTCAGTAACTTAATTTGTCTTTTTCTGTGCAATTACATGTTTCTTTGCACTTAACGTGGAAGGAATTATAAGGGAGAAACATAGAGAATGGTGTGAGAAGCTGGGATTGCACCGACATGTATGTAGCGATCTTTGTCTAAACATTTTAAGCCAGTCAACCAGTCTGATGTTTGATGCTTTTTCCCTTTATTTTTTAGGATATTTTTGTCATTTTTCATATAATGGTCTTAAATGACCTGTAACAGCAAACAAGACTAACAGTGAAAAGAATGCTATTTTTATATAGTTTTTAGTAAGGCCTCTGCCCTGGTTCGACTTTTCCCGCGCAGTTGCAGAATGATTTGCGGCAGGTAGACGGTGCTACAGTAACACATTCTGATGGGTCCCAGATTTCTTTGAAACACCGGAAAGCCTGTGTGTGTTAGCGTATGCAGATTTTTGAGCCAGGTAAACGGAAGCAGGGCATTTATTTATATTATAATAGCACCAAAAGCACCTTGATCATTTTCTCCAGAGCAGTCATTACCAGGAAGTGGTTGAAGATTGTCTGTAGGTGGAGTAATCGACTGCTGCTTGAGCAAAGATTGAAGCAGGGAATGAAGGACCGGCCAGAGTGGATCCGGCCAGTGCTTTAAAGTATGTCTACAAATACTATGTGGTTTTAGAGCTTGATTTTAGTGTGAGTGAGGTGGATAATTATAGAGTCTGTAACCTCCTCTATGATGGGCAGATCATGGCTCTCAAAAAGCAGCCGTATGACAACTTCAGCTTGTTGAGCGGAGAGGAATTGTTGACCCTCTTATCAGGCTCCTGTATTTTCTCCTACTGAAATTTTAATGCAAAAGTATTTTGATTAAGTATCATGCCAGTAAGGGTCCCTGATTAAGTTTGAGATGATAGCTTCTCTCACTTAGACTTCCCAAGATAGAGGGCTCTTACAGCTCAGCCAACAGCAGCAAGAACCTCACAGCTGACTTTGGTAGTGTTGCTCAGTGTGAACACAGTAAGATAAATGGTAGAACAGGGTTACTTGTAGATTATACTTTGGATTATCTTTACTAAATATGGTTGGACTTCATTTCCCTTAATAATTAAGTTTCTAGAATGTACTTATTTTTAGTTTCAGAGCATTAATCAAGTACGCTCAGTTATGGTTTTCCCAGCATGTTTCTTAATACCTATATATCATCAATTATACAGTACTACATTACATCTAAATACAATAAGCTTTTCAAGGTCTGGCTTTTTGTTTGGTTAACTACGACTTTAGCAGGTCAGTGTGAAGACAATAGAGGATCACGTCAAGTCACACTGCATGTGTCAAAACGTTACTCCCTACAAAAGATTTTCTGCTGGACTCTTCCATATTACCAAACCTGTTTGTGTATGCAGGTGTGTGTGTGTGTGTGTGTGTGTGTGTGTGTGTGTGTGTTTTGTACCTTTCTGCACATGTGCATTTGAGGCCATGCATGTGATTATTGTATTTTAATGGCAGAACCATATGACTTTCCTTGAGCTTCAGACAGAGCCTCTCCAATCACAGACAGGTTTTAACGTTTCCCAGGGAGGTTTTGCCTTTGCTCTTGCAGTCTCAGAGGCTCCATGCTAACACAAGGTGGAATTAAATGTATGCTCTTTATATGCTAATAGTAGAAACAGTAAACCCCTGAGGTGGTTCATATCCCAGTATTCTGCTAAAGAGAGAAGGTAGATAGCCTGAGCAATGGGGTCAAATGAACAGGTTACATCTTAAATTAGTGTGTGTGTGTGTGTGTGTGTGTGTGTGTGTGTGTGTGTGTGTGTGTGTTTGTGTTTCCCATACATAGGTTCTATGGCGCCCAGGTAGATTGAGACCCGCCCAGGTAGATAACCTCACGATTACATTTTTTCCCAATCAACCATGTATTTTTTACAGCGACCCCCCCCCCCGCCACCCGTGAGGTCGCACTCCGCATGCATGACAGCGTCAACACTTCACTTCAGGCGCAGAGGCTATAGATAGTAGTAACTTGCTGCTGGTGGTCTTGTTGTGGGATGAACTGTATTAACATTGCTAATTTATCAGAGTTCGGTTGTTACCTCTGTCCGTGGCAGTCTCCTCCACTCCATCTCTTTATAATGGAGCTAACCGCTAACGGAGCTAATCGTTGCTAATCGTTAATCTTTAAATCTTGAAGATTCCGAGGGCATCTTCTATGAACTCTGATTTTCAGTTCTTTCCAGAGGTTTTCAATTGGATTAAAGTCGGGTGATTGACTGGGCCATTCTAATTCTCTTTCTCTGAAACCAATTGAGAGTTTCCTTGGCTGTGTGTTTGGGATCATTGTCTTACTGAAATGTCCACCCTAGTTTCATCTTCAGCATCCTGGTGGATGGCATCAGATTCTTATCAGAATGTGACGGTACATTTCTCCATTCATCCTTCCTTCAATTATATGAAGTCTGCCAGTGCCAGAGGCTGAAAAACAGCCCCACACCATGATGCTCCCACTTCCAAACTTCACTGTTGGTATGGTGTTTTTAGGGTGATGTGCAGTGCCATTTCTCCTCCAAATATGGTGTATGCTATGACAGCCAAAGAGTTCAATTTTGGTCTCATCTGACCAGATTATATTCTCCCAGTATGCAAACTTTAAGCGAGCTTCCACATTGCCTTTTCATGAGCAGTGGTGTCTTGCGTGTTGTGCGTGCATAGAGGCCATGGCGGTTGAGTGCATTACTAATTGTTTTCTTTCCAGGTCTTTCTGAAGATCTCCGCGAGTGGTCCTTGGTTCTTTGACAACCCTTCTAAGTATTCTATGGATTCCTCTGTCAGAAATCTGGTCATGGCCGATTAATGGTGAAATGATGTTCTTTCCACTTCCAGATAATGGCCCCAACAGCGCTCACTGGAACTTTCAGAAGTTTAGATATTCGTCTGTAACCAATGCCATCCATATGTTTTTCTACAATAAGCTTGTGAAGGTCTTGGGACAGCTCTTTGCCTTTACCCATCATGAAATGCTTCTTGAGTGACACCTTGGTAATGAGAAACCTTTTTATAGGCCATCAATTAGGACTAATCCATTTGATATTAATTTGCACTAATAGGGGGCAGGATTGCTTCCTAAATACTGACAGATTTCAGCTGGTTTATTGGCTTCCCATGCCTTTTTACACCCCTTTTTCTTCATGTGTTCAATATTTATTCCCATTATTATTCTACTTTATTACACATAACTTTTGTCATGGACATACATGTTTTGATTTCTTTGTATGTGTGGATTACTTGGGTTGTTACTGACATCTCGTGAAAATGTCATTCCAATAGCCCCATTGGAAATATATTTACTGGGAAAAATGTCAATACTTATTTTCCCCGCTGTATATACTGTACGTTATTATAAATGTCAACACTGCGCATGTCCACTCCTAACTCCTAAATCATATTACACTATGGCCCGAGTCCATACAGTTAATGGGTACGGACATAGAGACAGAGAACGGGAACAGGCTTGGTTAGCACCAGTTAGCTCCGGTTAGCGGTTAAGTCCCATTAGCGGTTAGCTCCAGTTAACTCCATTATAAAGATCAGCTTGTGCGGAGCAGACTGCCATGGAGAGGGGTAACAACCAGACTCTGATAAATTACGTTTGGAGGGCTTTCACAGTGTTGTGGCCGCAGCGTTTCTACAGTTTAATAGTACAGTTAATCCCACAACAAGTCACAACACCACAAGCAGCATGCTACTGCTAGCTGTTTCTGAAGTGAAATGTGTCAAAGTTAATTGTTGATGCTGTGTTAAGCACGCGCAACTTTACAAGGCGGGAGGAGCTGGAGGCCACTAGTCTGTTAGCTATAAAATTATATTATGGATTGCGAAAAAAAATTGTAATTCAGATTTTATCTACGTGGGTGGGTCTCAATCTAACTGGACGGGCTACCCAAGTAGAACCTATGCATAGGAAACACAACAACACACACAAGAAGGCAGGCCTGCTTGGTTCTTTTGGGGAATGATTCTAAAGATTTACAAAGAATCGATTATTGCATTTACTATCCAACTGTGACATTTTAGGACTGATTGGTGGGGATTGCTATGGACAACGTACACATGCCATACACTGCGCAAATTACGTTTAACTATGTATCTAGCTAATTTAAATAGCTCACTTTCCTTTATTGTGTGAACAGTTAATTTAATGGTTCTTTTGCTGGGTGCAAACGTCCACCAAACAAGTTCCTTCCTGAGACCATTTTGCAGAGCCTAAGCACCACCCAAGACAAATTGTGATTGGTTTAAAGAAACAAAAAAAAACCAGAGGATTCCCAGAATGCATCTGTGGTGTAGCCAGACCTTTCTCCACAGCGCTGTAGAGAAAGGTCAGGCAATACAAAACTAACATTTTCCTGAAAAGTGACCACTTATAGTAAAAAACTGTTATCTCTCAGAAGCATAGTGGCCAAAACCTCTTCTGGAGGAGGCCAGAGGGGATGGTTGATTGTACAAAGTGTCTGACTTTAAAGGAATCATTTTTTTTTTACTTTTAAAAAAGCAACTACTTCCTATTCCTTTATTTAATAAATATAATTTATTTCTTAACTTTTTTTGCAGAAAAAAACAATCATAAATGTAAAATGCAGTGTTCAACCTAAAAGCCACTGCTTTCACATTACAGAAACTACACTGAAATTGATACTGTACAGACTCATTGATGTTATATTATTACATGCACAACCTTGAACATCTGACTTTATCTTTGTCTCCTCACATACAATTTCAGTTTTGACCACAATTTTTCCATCTCCCTTCAATTTTGATCTTTTTCATTTCAGATTTAGTGCACAACTTTATTTATATTCTCAACCATTAGCACTGTAATATTAATCACAATCAGTTCCGTGTGTCAGATATTTACAAAGTGTGAACCTGCAAATTGCTGCTAGAATGGTGCCTTATAATATAAAGTATTAGTTATATTATCGCTGTCCCCTTTGGAGCTATCGGTCTTCATAAATTATCAAAAAGTGACTTAAGAAGGGGCTGATAGGTATTCACTGTGTAAACAGGTGAAATGTTGTTTAAACACAAGTTACTGTATTAGTTACTGCACTTTCTCTATAATGCCTTACTTCACATTCATACACAGTCACATTCACTGCGGGAGATATATCTTTTACTGTTGGCCACTGAGCAGCTCCACAGGGGCAGTGGTGTGTTAAGCACACTGCTGAAAGGCTCCTCAAGGGTAGTTGTTGAGGAGTTGGGGAGTGTAACTCCCATCCTTTCCTCACAAGTATTTTTCCAGCAAGTCTGAGAATAGGAACCACTGACGTTCCATGTGGAAACCTGCTTCTCTTGTCTCTGGGCTTCCACCATTTCCCCATCTCTCACTTTCTCTAGCATCTTAATTCAGGCCCAAGTGCTGGAATCTATTCTAGAGTTAAATCCTTTCCGATAGTTTTTCCTTTTTTACACTGCATCTGGGACAACACTCTATCAATTAAGCCAGCAGGCCAGTCAAAGTGTTGCTTCATATCCTTCATGCCTCCAGCACATACCGGTTTCCAGCCCCCATGTGTGGTCCTACCCATGAATCTTAATCTTGTACCCAAACAGTTGCCATCAATTATCCTGGATGCTACTGCTACTCTTCCCCTGCCTCCCATTTTTCCCCATTTAAAAAAAAGGCTTTTTTCCTCCTCGCTGCAAAGGAATTGCTTCGCTCGCTTGCCCGGGAAATGATTTCTCAGCAGGCTTGTGGACCTGGTGCTTTCCACAGGTGGAAGGTAGAAATGGATTCATGTGTGTGTGACTGTGTTTATTGTACATGTGTGTGCAAGCATACTGTGTGTTTCTGTGTGTGAGAGCTTTTTGCTCAGTTGCTCTTAATTGTGTATCCCAGTCAATTTCTTTGCAAGAAAATGTTAAGCTCACCTGGCAGGAGAGAGCTTGCAGGCTGTGTAGCATCAGGACAGAAAATAAAAGGAAATTGAAATTGCACAGATAAAAAGGACTGCAAACTCAAATACTATTCAGAACCCAATCAATTGTGACAGGATTAAACCAGAACTAGGATTTGTCAAAACCATCTGTTACAGTAATAGCTGTATTAGTTGTAATTATCCATAGTCATAGGAGTTGATCTGGGTGGTAATATTTCAAATCAGATCAACAGATGATTATCGAGTAATTTGAAAGTGTGGTAACACTTTATTTGAAGGGGTGTGCATAAGACTGACATGCCACCGTCATAATCATGACATTACACCTGTCACAAACACGAAGAAGTCTTTTTGAATGTTCATGGCTGTTGTCATTAAGTCTCATTTGGTAAATGATGACACTTTTAATTCATAGCATTGTTTGAGACGTTTGTGTGATGACAAATTGACTTGAACGAAGACAACCATCTCTGTGTTATGACAACTTGACATTAACCTAGACAACAAAACCTGTCATGGCAGGCCTAATTATCAAACTTTAAGAAACTATTTCGCTAACATTACATTTAACTTTCATTTCATTCATTCTCGTCATTAAGTGGTTGGTTTTTACATTGGCTGTCATGAGACCATTATAATTGTGTCATGAATATGTTTCCTTGACCTCAAGTAAAGTGAAAATATTTGGATATAAGATCTCATAAAAGTCATAAGACCAACAGTACAACAGTAAATGCAGTACCGAGATGATTAAGAGTTTTGGACAGATAACGTTAGCTTTAGGCTAACATTGCTTGTTGCTAAAATCTCAAACAATGCTAACTTTGCATTAAAAGTGTCATAATTTAGCGAATGGCACTTAATGACAACAGTCGTGAACATTCTAAAAGTTTTCTTCACTTTCATGACAGGTGTCATGTCATAATTATAAAGGTGTCATATCAGTCTTACGCACAACCCTTCAAATAAAGTGTTAGGCTACCAAAAGTGTTTAACAGTTCTGCCTAGGCAAAGAAACCCACGGAAATTAACTTAAGTTTATGAAATAGAACATGTTTGAAGCCAGTAGGAAGCCATTTCACAGTCTGCACCAACACATTTGTGAGATGTCACATCCTCTTGCATAAGAAGGCAAAGCATCCACACATGTTTAAATGCTTATTTTTCTCCATCAAGAAAATGGCTAGCTAGGCCTTAATCAAGTTTAACCTTGAAATTATCTGTATTTTCTATTATGTTTTTAATTTGAATGTTGTCCACCACATTTGTCATACTTGAATGTCAAAAAAATATTCGACGGAGCACTGCTGCAATTAGAGGATGAACAAAGCGTTTCCCTCATGCAGCAGAAAAGGAAAAGAAAATCTTGCTACCTGGTGCAACATAAATTCATAATGCTCGTTTTGCATCTAGATTACATGTCTTATTCAACAAGCAAGCATCTCAAGGTTTCTCTCTTTTCTCAGCCTGTCACATAGTGACATGATGTGTCATTCAGGAGACTGCAAGTTACATACAACAGACATGTCTGAAGCACGGTAACATAATTTATTCCATCAAACCACTGGAACTCATTGATGAGCAGACAGGCTGAATGTTTATGTTTGAGGCATCAAGATGACAAGAAGACACTGCTGGAGGCATTTCATTGTCTGTGTGCATTACTGTTCCTCATTGGTCCTACTCGAGAATACCTCTGTTGTCAGAGCAGTCTATAATGAGATTTACAAAGGGGTTTACGATGGGATTCTAATTGATTTTTAGAATGGTTTTGACCTGTGTAGCATGCCAAACTACTTCACAATTCTCAGTTAAGATTCTGCACTACAGGTTTGAACTTCGCTGTGAGATGCATTTCAGTAAATCCAGCTGCCTGGAGGCCACGCTTGAGGGTAAAGCCTATGACAACACAGAAATCCAACTTGTTAAAGACCCAATAACCCTAAGCACATCGCATGATTGTCCATAGTTAACTAAATGTACTTTAAAAGGGATATGCTATAAGTTTTTTATGCATTTAAGTGGTATTTGAAACCCAAAAAAAAAGAAAAACATCTGAAAAGGGCTTTGAAACTGAACTTGCCATTTAAAAGACCCTTTTCTTTATCCATTTCTGCTAAAGGAGGTTTGTTTCTTTTCTTTTTTGTGGGATCGTGAGCTGCTTTTTAATGATCATTGATTTAGTTAAAAATGTAACTTATAAAGACTTAGATTCTAAGTAACACATAGTATATATATATATATATATATATATATATATATATATATATATATATATATATATATATATATATATATATATATATATATGTATATATATATGTATATATATATATACATATATGTATATATATATATATATATATACATATATGTATGTATATATATATATATATATATATATATATATATATATATATATATATATATATATATATATATATATATATATATATATATATATATATATATATATATATATATATATATATATATATATATATACATACATATATACTCAGAGCAATTGCCTTTGTACACCGACGCATGTATCATTCCTATTTTGCACCGGACGCACAGCTGACTTTTCCCTCCACAGACGCACGGCGGTAAATTAGGGAATGTATTTGCGCTCCCGGGGGCGGTTCAGCAAAAAGAGGAGGTGTGTTCCGGCGCAAACGTTATCTGGCGCTATTTTGCAGTTTCAGAAAACAATTCCGCCACTGACCAGGAAAAACCTGGTCTAAAGTCAGTAGCGCGTTATTCAGATGTTATTTTAGGGGCGCATGCTTGGCCATAATGTAGCGTGTGCACAACGCGCATACACTTCTCTCATCTAAACGGACGCAGCAGTTCCCATTTTTGCAAACCATACATAATTACAAAGAAAAATATTACTGAAAATGTGCTCCAGGTGTTTGGATAGATCAGGAGGCACTTTACAGTACAGTACCGGTGGGGTGTCAGCCCGGCAAACGGGGCCGAGGCACGCCTCGTAGCTCGGGTGGAGATCTGGCGGCAGGATGTAGCCGGTCCGTACAATCGGTACACAGGTAGACACCGCTGTTCTTCGAAGTTTTCAAACTGCTTGTTGCTGAAGAAAAATAGGGAGCAGATCTCTGGTCTCGCAGCTGTAATATACAGTAACTGCGGACGTAAGAGAGGGCGCGAAGGAAATCACGACTGCGCATGCGCGAGGGTTGAACCCAATAGCAACAGCTCTTAGAGGGCGAAGCCTATACAAAATAGAACAGACCTTTTAATGCTTTCAAATAAAGGTTAACTGTACATTTGTCTTGACCTCAACAACTAGATAGAGAATGAAAAGTTTTCATGTTTCTTAGCAGTGAATCACAGCACAGCAGAGTGTAGCATCCTCCACAGATGATCTTCCAAAGTAGAACGAGTCTAATTAAAATTATAGTTAGTGAGGATACTCATTCAAATAATGCTGAGGGAGAGGACCAAAGTGAAAGTATTGATCAGTGGTTGATGTTCTCTTGCACGCCTTCATGTAGACCAAGAAAACCCATGGCAATTACACACATTCACTAAATTATCTTCATTAGTGAAATTTCTGTATTTTCAACAAATCATAATTATAGTTGCAGTTATGCTACCATAACAAATAGTTGTGATAGTAATGCAAACATGTCCACATGACTTGTTTCAAAGTTTAAAAAGTGACAGATAAGAGCCTACACCTCAAGGACACGAGGAGTCTCAAGCTTTAGAAGCAGATTGACAGAGTGCTTTTATTTATTTATTAGTTGTAAATGCAACTTAGATTAACTGAAAAACGCTTTATTATGCAAATATAATAATTTGTTGCCGCACTGAGGGTTGTATTTAAGAGTGAATGTAGTTTTCTGAAATTTTTGAAAGACTTTTTTTCCCGCCATTGACAGCTCACAGAGTGCAGAACACAGAGAGAGGGAGAGGCATGACAACACAGATACAGTATCTGGACAGATTTAAACTTAAAGCTCCATTGTGTAATTTCTTGAGTTGATTCTTAGAAAAAAAACCTTTGTTCTTTCACACATTCATGTGTAATTACTTCCACCAACTAATCAAAGTATTCTCGTAAGCGTAGAATCTGCCATTCAGAATAATTCAGAATACATAAGTGTGACTCGCTCTTATGGCGGCTGCCATGTAGCGCCTCCATCTTTAAAATACATTAGCCAAAGAGGGACATACCTCCGCCTTTCACGCTTTTACACTCAGTGGCACCTTGACGAATGCCAGCCAAAGAGATTACTGTCACTCGCAACTGCCGGCTGATTTGAAAGCCTGTTGAAGATGGAGGATCACACCTATTCTCGAGGACATGTAACGGAGTCACCCCATCATCTTTGGAGAGTGTCTCTTTAGTTTTTCTTTGCCTAGGCAGTCTCACTATGCACCGGCTCTGTCTTTTGGTTTTTCTTTACCTTATTTCCCTCTTCCTTTATCTTTCCCTCACACCTCCGTCACATCAACTGATCTCTGACTCTGCTCACTGTAAACATTGCTTTACACTATTAATCTTGTACAATATACAGAACGGACTAAGTCGTACTGGAAGCCATGTTAATCTTGGCATACGGCCACTGTAGAAGTTAAAACACGCTCGGAATGGGGAGAGGCTAATAATAATACATTTAATTTGTAATGCACTTTATATTTACGCAAAATCCCAAAGTGCTACATGATAGTACTAAAAAAAAGTAAAAATAAAAACACATGGAGAGCATGAAAATAAAAATAAATGAATGGAATGACATGAAACAAAAACAATAAGGAAAAGGGCTAGAAAGTAATATTCAGTTGGTTGTCATATACAATTCCACCACTAGATGGGAGAAATTCTTACACAATGTAGCTTTAAAAGTGTGTGCTACGTGTTGAGAAACTCACTTACATAGTGTGTGTGTGTTGGGGGTGTGTGTTGTTCAATGTTTATCGCAATGTGTATGTGGTATGTGTATTTTAGCGGTTATTGTGCTCTTTTTATTTCACCACACACTTTTTTTTTTTATTTAACCTTTATTTATCCAGGTAAGTTGATTGAGAACAAATTCTCATTTGCAACAACAACCTGTAGTCCGTTTATGGTGGGAAGAAACCGGAGCACCCGGAGGAAACCCACGCAAACACAGGGAGAACATACAAACTCCACACAGAAAGGCCCGGAACGACCTGGATTCTAACCCAGAACCTTCTTGCTGTGAGGCAGAAGTGCTAACCACTGAGCCACCGTGCTGCCTCTGAGAGGAACTGATTGTGATTCTGCTGTCCTGGTCACCTTGCCTTCCTTTTTAATTTGCAGCGGGACCACCCTTTTCATCACGCCCCAGATCAATTATAATTTGTTTTAAGGCTTAGCGGATGAATGTAAATAGCCAGGCACTGACGCTTAAAAAGATATAAGCTAACACACCGGCAAGCCAAACAGTCAGCTGGGATGCAGATAGTAAATTCAGTGTTGCTTGTAATCTATGTTCTTATTACATGAGAGAGCAAATACATCTTGTAATACAATATCAGCCTCAGCAATAAATTACCAAGTGGCAGAAAACTGCAGTGGTCAGGAAAAATGAGTGTGTGTGCAGTTGTTGGCTGTGTGGTTACATGTATGTTGTAGTATACACTATTACAACTAGGAGATAATAGCGAGAGAATGCAGACAGAAGGAAAGTATGGCTTACACAGCAAGAGAAAGTTAGAAAGTCATGTTGTCTCTACCAAGGTTATAATCGTTAACAAAAATGAACAAAATAACAAAAACTAGGTGGGAAAAAACATTGTCTTTAACTGAAATAAAATAAAACCGAGGCATTACAAAAAAATTCAAACTAACTAAAACTATAATGTCTGTTTGCAAAGCTAACTAAAATTAAATTAAGTTAAATTATAGAGTAAACGTCCTTAGTTTTCATCTTTGTCAATGTCTTTCATAGAGCAAATGAAGTTATATCTTACAGAGTTGACATTTCTGACCATAGACCTGTTTTATACAGTCTATGCCATATAGGCCTATATAGTTTGCGAATGGAAACCCAGAAATTCCAACATTCCATGTCAAATTGAACACAACGTGTCCATGCCCCTCGCCTGGCATTGTGGTGGTACCGAACGTCGGAAGAAAGCGGCAGAGTCCTATTTGATTATGACCGTGTCAGTTAAAAGCAAGTGCCTTTCAGTGGAAAGTGGTAAAATATGTGGACAATTTATTAAAGTGAAAAATCCCACAAATTTAAAAGTATATTTAAGAAGTGCACATAAGAAGGCTAACCTAGTTTACCTTAACAAGGTAAAGGAGAACGCAAAGCCCCCTTTCCCCGAAACAGAAGCTAACCCCAGTACAGGGCATGGATGTATGGATACAGGACCAGGCAGCATGATGGAGACAACCGCAGGACAGAGAACACTACAGGATAGCTGCTGGTTAGTAAATACGCAGGAACTTCATAAGCAGGACGGAGGAAGCGTGGGTTAATATGTGTATTGATACTGGGGTGTCTAGCTACACAACTGTGTGAGTCAATTGACATCAAAAAGTTCGCCACTTTACTCGAACCAAAGTTCAAAACACCTGTTCATGTATGTCTTCTTTAGTCCGTTGGCTATTTAGGTTTTTTCCTGGCACACGTCACTTACACATTTTGCTCTTACTGTGGCATATTGTGTAGACTGTTTACATATTTGTGCTCATCATATGTACATTTTATGTACTGGTGTTATTGTTGAATACATTGTGAATATATATTTCTATATTATATATTATATATATATATATATTTTTTGTTGAGTTATTATTACACAACACTTTTTCTGACCTTTTTTGAATCTTGCCCCTGACAAATAACCCATATTACAAAAAAAGAGACACTAAACTAACATTGACAGTAAACTAAAACTAAGCATTTTCAAAAAAGAAAAACTAAACTAGCAAACTAATTAAAACTAAACTGAATTTGAAAGCAAAAAGTCACAATGAAATAAAAATAAAAACTAATGAAAAATGTAAAACTATAATAACCTTGGTCTCTACTAATTTACATGATATCCACATTTTAGTTTTTTCCCCCGTACTACAATCCCCAATGGAATATAGATGACATTAGAGTAGTATTTATTTACCATTTTTACCTCCACCAAGCATGTTTTCGGCTCGGTTTGGCATCCGAATAACTGGGCAGACACACAAATTATTTTCACTTTTGTTAACGATTGTGAGATAAATCTGATAGATGTGCTACAATCAGTTGTATCGAGATAATTGGAAAAATGAGTTCCCGATCATATTTTATGGCTCACCTGATCCGTTTCCATTGCTCTTTGTTTTCACACAAATACTGGAAAAAAGCTATCAATGTGTTGTTTAACTGCTCTGAGCAATAAAATACAACACATGTTCCTTGTAGCGTCCATGTTGTTTCAACATTACAACTTAGAGCTCATGAACACACTGAAGTCGGAAGATTTACTTACCAAATCGGGAGATGGGACCATCACCAAGGAGCATGTAAATGCAGCCTTGGCCTTCGCGGAGGTCTGTGCTCTCCGAGGGCCATCCTAGTTTTTAATGCACTGTAGTGATTAGGTTACAAACAACATACCTCCGTCTTTTTTTTTTATATATTTCCCTGATTTATTTCCTGCTTTGATGACAGTATCTGACTGCTAGACTTAGCGTGTACTTGTTCAATTTCCTACTACAGTATCATTACCTCTTCCGTTACAATATCCTGTTGATATCACTACATATACGTTTTTTTTAGAGGCACTTCACAATAAACCTTTTTCAAAAAATGTGACTGGTCAGCCTTCAAAACTGATTAGATCACAAATGCTTTCTTCAAGTCCACCTTATTCTTATCTCCCTTAAAAAAAAGAAGTGGTGAATTCGGTGCCCAGCTGTAAATAAAAAAAAATATGATTTTGATGTCTATAACTTTAAACTGAAATAAATGTCCAAAATCCAATGAATACATGTTGTATACAATTATCAATTTCATAATTAAAAGAATCACTCTAAAAGAGCATATAAGCATTTAACTAGTTTTTAAAGTATGATGGGTTTTATGCCTGGTCTATTTCATGGCATATTTTAATTAGCTATCATATAGGAACAGGCCCCCATGTAAACCGAGGATACAGCACAGTGGAGGGGTGAGAATGATGAACGGGGTTCCTGCGCATAAACTCCATCGTCCACTGAACTCAAACAAACAGCCCACTTCTACTCCTTCCGTACAATTTTTAATTGTTTGTACAGCTAGAGGGTAGATGCATCTTTGTTATAGTGTGTACATCTGGGAAGCTCCTCAGTTATTCATTAATTGTGCTCTGGTGAGCTGTTGTGTAATTGTTTCTACCACCACACAAGAAGTGGCTGGCCAAAGGAGCTTAGTATTAATTTTCCCCGGCCACAGCCAAGGGATTAGATGTGCTTTCCCCTGGCAAGGCTGTTTGGCAGCCACACTTATCTGCAGTGACTTACAAGGCTTATTGAACATTAGCATGCAATTATCTTTGATGGTCTAACTTTCCTGCTGGCTGACAAGACCCAATGATTCCCTGTTAGGGCTTTTCTGAGGACATGACATGAATATCAAGGTGCAAGGAAAGCAGAGAAAATACAAATGTCAAAAAAATGTCAAATATCATCTTGTTAAAATGGACTCTCAATGAAGGTGGTTGCAAATCCTGATTGATTTAGAAATGCTTTGCGACATTCATCACACACAGCTATGGATTTCACAGATTGTTTTGCCCCTTAGATCTTGATATGCTTCAACATTATGACTGTGTGCAAGGAGGAGATATCGCCAGTAGTGCCAGTGGCTGGAACAGTCTGTGCCACACAGACCACCATCTACATATGGAAAAGTTTACAAATGACACCAAGTCCACTTTTAGTTTAAATAGTTAAACCATCCCCCTTCCCTTGGCTCATAATGACACAAGAAGAGAAAGTATATGCAATCTGCACTGTAGACCTCCTTTTAATTCAAAATTATCTAAAACAATACAGTGGTAGTAGGTTGACAAAGTATGCAAAAATGATTCTTAGCATGAATTCCACTTCTCACTCAAAAGGACCATTAGTGTAATGCAAGTTGTAGAACATGGGCGTGTAGATATGGAATTATATATTTCATTCGAAAAACGCATGGCCTTCACATAGAAAATCACATAAAAAAATCCATACTTACTGATTAGTGCTCAATATGCAATCTAGATTTTTCCAATAGCTCCATGAAGGTAGCATAACCTTAATTATTAAGGGTGCAGTCTAAAAGCAGCTTTGTTTTATTTACTGTACATTAGGGACGTTGTTTTATTTCACTGAAGTTATGCTATTTCTATTTTATCCTTTATAATGAAGCACTTTGTAAAGTCTGTTTTGAAATAATCGCTTTAGATGAAATCAATCATTTTAGACTTTTGACGATGAACAATGCAATATCACTGCACAATGATGCTTTATAATACAAGTGCAATAAATAACCACAGTTGAGTGTAGTGGTCATGAATAAGGAAAGCTGCTTCAGAACATTTCAGATGTAAAAATGTGATACTTCTTTGCCGTTCTTTCCGTTGACAGTTCTAAAAGCATTGATGTGGAAATGTGAACATAGTATACCACGAGAAGCAAGGTGGTAATGGACATTACAGAATCAGTTCACTATCCAGGTTCTGCATCCCCTGCGCTCATCTCAGACTAGTTTCGGACACTGCTAATAGTTTTATCAGGAATGCAGTCAGTTTCTCTTCTCCTTGATTACCTCAGAGTCCCCACATGCCTTCAATTAGAGACCACTCTATTCCCTTTGGATCACTTAATTCCCTTGCACGCTCCCTCTCCCTCTCTTTGTTTCCCACCCATTTCCTTTGATTGCCTTTTGCTCACTGCCCATGTTAAATCACCTCTCAGTGAGAGTAAGTGAGAGAGGAGATACATTTTCTCCCTCATCAGCAGTCAATATGTGGTCGATGGCAAAGAAAAGGAGAGGAGGCAACACTATTGATGATGGAGGAGATGTTGTCACACCTGATTTTCTTTTTATATCTTGCTCACCTGGGGCCCTGTGATAACATTTGCTATTGATTCTAACTAGCCAGTGCGGGCTAATTCAATAATGGCAACGACGTAGCTGGAATCAAAGGCTATTACATTTATGCACTGATTTTTAGCCTTGCTGCAGAAGTAACAGTTGATGTTAAAATACCTAAGTGATTGATTAGAAAAGCTGTGCAAGTGTGTGTTTGTGTAAGTGTGTACAACTGCAGCAGCAGATGTTTTGGCCAAGGCAAAGACTTGTCTCTTGACTGTATGCCAGCTCGTTGCCTCCTCTCCTCAAATGCACGCGCACATACACAGTTACCTGCAAGACTTTATGACCAATGACCCCCTCGCTGTAAATGGATTGGATAATTAACTGCAGCCTGGCTGCCAGCACAGAAAACGAAGGAAAAGACAGAAAATAAATCCTTCATTAACCCTTGTATTTCAACACACACACACAAACACACACACACAAACACACACACACAAACACACACACACACACACACACACACCCACACACACACGTTAATTGTTATTTTTCCTATTAGGTTGTCAGGCCATTGTACAGCATCATTGGTTCTACTATTCTAAAAGGCACAATCCCTCTATACTGTATTTTTGGTTGTCTGTAATTGTTGTGTTATTTGGGAATTCATATGTCCATTCGAAGTCAGTCTGTGTCAAAATGCTACAAGTGTGACTGTACAATGATGAGAAGAAATATTGGCACACAGACACTAGGGGTGGGGGGAAAAAAATCGATACAGCATAGTATCGCGATATTTTCCGTGGCAATACTGTATCGATACACAGATGCCAAGTATCGATCTATTATTATATATCTGTTGGTCAGTTTGTCTGCTTGACAATCCCATTTTGCAGCAACAAAATTGAAGTGAGATAAACAAACAGAAATGTATCTTTTTGGATAAAATAGATGTTGACAAAATTTCCTTTTGGGGACATATTTTGAAATTGGGAAAAATTTGAGGTTGGAAAAAAAGGTAATAAATTCCGATAAATAGCAGAATATTGCAATATGTTCAAAATCGCAATAATATCGTATCGTGACATAAGTATCATGATGATATCATATCGTGAGACCTCTGGTGATTCCCACCCCTAACAAACACAAGGAAAAACAGGAAGCCAGAAAGACAGAGAGGGACACAAACAGGTAGAGGGCCACAGGTAATCAGGATTTTAGTCCTAGGTGAGAGTAATAAAGACCTCAAGGGGAGACTAAATGGAACTCCTAAAACAATTGATTCCTGCAGCAGTAATTCTCATCCCATCCCTTCATCGTCCAGTGGAGGCCAGTCAAAACTAAATTACATCTTCTCCCATCTTGGCTGATCAGAGGACTTTTAGGTGTAATCCTCAGTCTCCTCATTATTCAGAATTTGGTGACATGTTGGTGCTAAAAGGACAATGCTGTGGTGTTTTTACCCTTGACACAGATCTCAATCTAATTTATTGCTGTCCTTCAAGTTAAATGAATAGTTAGAAAAAAGTCAAAGGTTTCTACTAGTTTTAATTTGCTCTGCGAGAAGACATAATTCACATTAATTGGGTATAGGATTCAATCTAGATAATCTACAGAGCGTGATAAGGAACCTAACTAATCTTGTTTCTTAATTCATAACAGCAATATCACCACGGCAACCAAAGATTAATATCTTATGTGTATTTATTGATTTCCAAGTTACAGTAAAAATACTAGACCACTTTAGATAACCATGAATTCATAATAAATTAAGCAAAGGGTCTGCTGATTTCAATTTAAGCACAAACCTAAACCTAAAAACCTGTTAAAACTCGTGAAAACTTTGTCACAAATGTAGCCGTCAGGTGCACAGAATGAGCAGAATGAGCAAAATTGCCCTGGCAGACTGTGTAAGACAAACACAGACACGCACTGATGCAAGACAAAGAGCTTGTTGAGCAATAACTGCACTACAGCACGTATAAGTTATGCTTCCTGACACATAATTTGATTTTAATAAACAACAAGTCACAAAGAATGAACCTCAAAAAGCCTGTTTCATTCGGCGTCCATCTGCAGAGCTAGGCTAATGAAGTGCCTGGCACACAGCACCTGGGCAGGGAGAGGAGGGTGTGTGCATCTGATACAAGCACACATCTTCTTTCCAAACCCCGTAAATACATACAGTGAATGCATGCATGTGCATAAGAACAGCATGTCATCTGCTCTGTGTGTGTAAAATTAAAATGCTGCATGCAGTTTTGGAAGACAATGGCAAATGGCATAAAGCACTTGTTTAAATGATCCATCCACTGATAAGTATGTCTCTGAATTTGTCGTTGTGCTATTAGTGTAGGTTAGATATAGTAGTAAATGTATTTGGTATTGGTATTTATATTATTCAACAAGAAGCAAAATGGTGGAAAGTACAGTATATGGCCTGCTTTTTTTCCTTCTTTTTTTTTTAGCTACGCTAGCAGCAGGGCTTAAGGGTTGGAAATGACGACACTTAGGTCCAGGCTGAAACATCTCAACAACTATTTGATGGATTGCCATGAAATATGGCACAGACATTAAGGGCCCGTAGAGAATGAATCCTAATTACTTTATTGACCCCCTGACTAATCATCTAGTGCCATCATCAGGTCAAAATTTTAAATGGTCAATACCATAGACTGTATATGAAGATGGGTAGCTTGACAGTTCCCCAAAGGTGAAACCAATACATCTTGATATCCCCAGCAGATGTGACATGGGACAAACAAAAAAATCTAAGTATACATGAAAGGCATTTCCCAAAAAGGGTTTTCTGGCATTTGTTCCCTTTTCTGATGAGTTTGGTTTTGATTATTTGATGGTATACAAATGGGGTGTAACCTCATGATTGACTCTGCGATCGACTCGTGATTGGTCGGACAGGGGAAAAAAATCGATTTAATTCGTAAATTGCATTTTTTGTGAAAAAATCTGGGATCTTGTTTTGAGGCCATATCGCTCAGCCCTAGATGCACATTTTGAGTGACAGGAAGTGGCACGTAACCACAAAGTAATACTTTGAGTCTTGTATTTCCTCCATAATACTCAATATAAACCCAAACTGATAAACCTGAGCTCATTACAATTATTGTTCCACTTGGTTTTCGCTTCATAGAAAAAGGGACCAGGTGGGCAGAATCCTCCTCAGGTTGAAATGACTGATTAAATGAGATTGATGAAGAAAAA
The DNA here is from genome assembly GCF_004354835.1 of Perca flavescens. Lineage (NCBI taxonomy): Eukaryota > Metazoa > Chordata > Actinopteri > Perciformes > Percidae > Perca > Perca flavescens. Next base: position 24,042,065 of record NC_041341.1, on the reverse strand, counting down.
GGGGGAGACAAGAAACAAGAGGGAGAAGGGAAGCCAAACTGCTCAGACGAATCAGCCAAGTCAGCCCAGCCAAGCTGTCAGAGGCTGGGTAGCGCTTTGCATGTAGTGTATCAAATCCCACTTTAATATTCTTGCACGGCATTCTGTTTGTGCGGGTGCTTGTGCTTGTGCGTGTGTGTGTGTGTGTGTGTGTGTGTGGCGTGGGATTTTCAGCTCTGACTGTCAGCTAAAACTGTCAGCCCTTACTTTTCACATATCTGTGTCAATGTATACATATTCACACATGCACAAGCAAGCACACACATTTATTCCTGTCTCATAAAAAACACACCATCCACCTGTCACACAGTCTCTGATTCTCTCTATCTTGCTCTGTCTCACACACACACACATGCACATTTCTCTGTTTTATGTCTGTCTCTGCCCACTCACGCTTAATGCCCACACACATATTATATACACAAGACCTAACAAGTTGCTCAAGTACTGTAAGAGTTCATCCAAAGTGACAGTTTTTCTGAACACAGAGCGAGTTAAATCTTTTCGTTCTCGACAGTAGCTTGTAGATTTATAATGGATCCAGGCCCCGGTTCTACAAGGGCCAACGATGTAGGTTTTGTTTCAACATATGTGGGGGGTCATTTCCACTTAATTGATTACATGCTGGTGAATTCTGATGCATCAAATTCTGCATCAATTTATGTTGGAAATGTCTTTATTTTAATAAGCCTCTGAACTTAAATAGCTCATTTCTGTTTCAGCAAGATTTCTGTTCATTTTTAAAACTTTCTGCACATTCAAAATATAAATTGAGATTTGGATAATAAAAAGATGTAATGTATTAAGAAAATCACAATATTTCAAGAAGAAATCCACCTGCTCTATAATCCTAACCTTATTGCTCGAAACTATGGCCCTGAAATACAACCACCCCCTGAACATTTTGAGCATTAAATACTTAATTTCCTGCATTCTGGTGAATTTTTATGTACTTTTATTTATTTTACCTTTTTCTGAATCAATTTATGCTTGAAATTATCTAAAGGGAAACAGAGATTAAAATCCAAATATAAAAACATAATGGAATATTTTGCAGTAAGGCTCTCAGGCATTCTGTATTGCTTTCATCTATTTATTCTCCTTTGGATCGATGTTTCTAAATATATCTGAGTCAGCACACATGTAGCTTAGGCATCATTTAATCTTCCCACTTTTGCTTCTTTTGTTGAGGAAGTAACCACCTCAAATGTGCATATTAAAATGATTCACCTAAATGATACATGAATTCATTTTAATGAATTAATAAACCCCTGGACTGTAATATTTCAGATGTGTTTGAGCAAGATTTCTGCTCATGTTCAAAACTTTGTGCACATTCAAAATACAGTATATCTCATCTGTGTTCTCTGAGGTTTGGAGGAGTCGTGATATTGTGAGAAAAATAAAGTGATAATACAACAGACATTACAAGAGTAAAGTTACTATATTTCAGAAAATAATCCACCTGCACCATAGTCTGCTGTGCAGTACGTGATATCTCTGCTGAGACGGTAGATGTCAGACCTCCTGACAGACTCAGAGCCCTGTTTGGGACGCTGGTCTCTGAATGAGACAGTTTAGGGAAGTGGCTGTAGGCTACGCTGCTCTACATCGGAGGTGGAAACACAAAACTACGCAGAAATAGGGACACATCTGCTGCAGCATGTCCACAGCAGAGCGCGTCCATTATAAACACGGAAGCTGCACAGACCACGGAAGGTGGGCTTGCAGCAGCTCCGTGTCTGTGCCGCTGCTCGTCTCTATTTCTCCAGAGAGAGTGGACACTAAGCGACGCACAGGTCTGCTTCAGAGCTCCGTGTGTTTGAGTTTGACCCGTAGACTGGAAAAGTCGCGTAATGAAAGGTTGACAAGTAAACGTGTGGCTGAGGGGGCGCCCTAGGATGATCATGTTTAATAAACACGTTTTATTTCGCTTGTCGTTCTCATTCTATTATTAATGGGAAGTAGACTTAAGGGCGACACGGCGCCCCCAACACTTTTGACGCTCTAGGCAATCGCCTAGGTTGCCTATAGCAATCGCCGGCCCTGTTCCTAGTTCATAGACCTAACATGATTCAAAGTTTTAAATGGTTTTCAATGTCTTTCTTTTGGCTCACTCTTTTTTTAAGCAGGGGGCTTCTGCATGGTGCTCCCTGTTTCAGCTTAGCATGCTGCATGGCTGGTCAAGGGAGCATTATCAAGAGCGGAGCCATCAGCGCCAAGCATAATTGTATTTCCATTTGTTGCAATGAATGGTTACATCTAAGATGAGAGTGTTCCTGACTGAGCTACTGTTTCAAACTTTTTCCAGCCGTGTTCCACCATAATCTGTTCATCTGGGACCATGCTGGGGACCAGTAACACCTACCCTTTTTATGCTTGCTGTCGCTGGCCCGCACTGTAGCTACTAGTGCACCCCCACTAATTCCAAATGCACCCAAAGTTATTTTGTTCTGGAACTGTGCCTGGATAGATTACATCTCTTACACAGATGATGGAGCAAGATGAAGCTACGAAATCCATTTTAAGTGCCAAACTGTGCCTCTGTGACCATTTAGCTCACTTTACTAAACATTTGAATTGGCTATAACTGCACATTCTAATTATCTATAAAGAAATGGATGTGCTCAATTAAAACGTAGCCCAAAACATAGCGTTTAATTCAAAACAGAGAAAAATCAACCAGGATGCCTCAATGCAACAAGGGCACATCTTTGACATAAAATGACTGATGGTACACACAAATGCGCAAATGCATTCAAGTAGTGAACCAAAGCCCTGACATGAATACTGGTCAATAAGAGGGCAGTGTGTTCATTCATACTTTATTCATAAAATAAGAGAAGTTTCTCTGACACCTGTGGTTGTGGACTTAAATGGAAAGGGAAAAGTCTAGCAAATCTCACACCAACCTCAGCTTCCCATATAAAGATGTGCTCAGACATATACCTGGATAGGGATGCCCACAGCACTGCAACAGCAGGTGGAGCAGGAGTGAGAAAAAAGCCCAGCAGACTGTGACGTTGTGCTTGAATAAGGCTGCTGCGGACACAGCCTCAGAGCAGTCAGCCGAGTACAAGACTCAGGCATGTGTACCAGATTATGTGAAATGCTAGCCTGTAAATGACACTGGGACATGCTTTATCAAAACCTCAAAAATCCTAGTATGCTTTGTTTAACTCACAGAAAAAAAAGTCAGGGAAATAAACACTTGGAATAAAAAAGTTAATATTAAAACAATTAAAAGGGGAACTAAAATAATCTTGCCACAGACAAAAGGACATCCTACAACAGATGCAGGATTTTCAGAGGCAGGAGATGGTAAAGTATATTTTTTTACATGCATGAAGCGGAGAGCGGAAAGCCTCCTGAACAGAAGCGGTGTCTAACTGTGGGTGTGGTGTTTGATTATGTGGCCATTCAGAGCAAAGCTGTCTTGTTGCTTTCCCATTTAGATCGCATCTCCTCAGGGGGAAACACTTGTTCGTGCGTCTGCCGCGTACAGTCACGGCATGGCAACCTCGATCTCATCAAAGAGATGGGCAAAGAGAAAAGATAGAGAGAAATGGGTGTTTGTAGCAAGTGTATGACTGCGTTTGTTATGTGTTCATGCTCTTTTTTGCCCCTGTCCTTGTGTGTGCTCATGCATACCTTTTTGTGTGTTCTCTTACAATATGCCTGTGAGTGTGTGAACAATGAAAATTTAATGAAACCAACTGGTAGTGTATGGTTGCAATAAATCATGTTTCCATCCTTTCGGCACTGCTTTGATGACGGCAGCTTCTTCATTTCTCAGTCAGCGTTGTAAAGTTTAGGTACACGCCACAAAAAGTATTGACCTTTCTGCCCGAATGCCGTCAGAATTGATAATCAAGGAATTAAGTGAATTAGAGGCTGGCAAGGGCATTTAGAGAGGATGAGGGATGGATATGCGAGAGGGACTGTAATGAAGTCAATGGCGCGAAAGTAATGCCCCATCACCCGGCACCGACAGCACCCCGCCACACACACACCTCCTCACTCCTCCCACCCTGCTGCAATACCTCTGGGCATCGGGGCAGAAGATATTAAAAAACTGTGGCACATCCTTTTCAAGGACGATTAGACATTTCTCCCCTTTGGTCTCCTTATTTACAGATTGCCAGAGACTCCGCTGAGGCTCAGGAGCAATATTTTGCAAGCTAACATTCATACAAAACCTTGTTTACAAGGTAGTGGCTGGCATTTTTCTTCGGTTTTCCCCACAAACAAAAAGGCTTCCCTGCATTCACAAGCTAGCTTTGAGCCAACATTAAAGCCTGTAAGATGGCAGCTGCCTCTGACAATCATGGTCTAATTGATGATGATACTCAATGAAAACCCCCAGAATCCTAATAAAGCTGCTCTGCAACATGCTGAACTAGCAGTACACCTCACAACTAGCAGTACACCTCACAACCAATGCCTAGCTTCCTGCAAAACACAATCATTCCTATTACTGCAAAACCTGCCATTTTACTTAGAGAGAGTGCTTCTTACAGCCACTGCCAACATTCTGAGAGCTCTTCAAGTATCCGTGAAGTATATGTATGGTCGATTTTAACACAAACAGATGAAATAAGCAGGCATAAGGATGATACCGGATGGATGATAATGCATCTCAACTTTCCTCTCATCATCTCCAATGTTTGCTTTTCAAACAACCCGTAATTTGTCACTACGTCTCAAAACTGTGTAGCCTTGTTGACACCAGAGCCTTCTCAGTTGTAGCTGAGAGAGGGTCTGGGGAAGGTTCATTCACAGCTCATTTCCGAAGGGGGCGTCAGCAATGGATGCCACTCAAATGCCTCTGAGTGCAATTGGATAGACCTAAAACCAATCAGAGCGATGAAGGACGCTTCAACGTCGCTGCGCTATTGTCATTGTGTAAAGCCCGCCTCAACGGTTGTGCTTGAATGGGCTCTTGGCCAGATGGACTTGCAGAGCAAATCTGAAATTTGTCGGAAGTTAATCAGGGTTTTCCCAGGCTAAAAACTGTGCCTAACTGTATACAAAATGCCAATAGGAATGACCTTGTCCCCTGAATAAAACTTAAACATGTAAAAGAAGAGAGAGAGTTTACTCTCAAACCTAAAGGAATATAGAATGGAGAGGAGAGTGTCACTTCCATACTGTTTCCATCAATTGTTCCTCTCTAGAAAACAGCTTTTAAACTCGATGAACACAACACTGATGAGGGTCAGAACATCAGTTCCTGGCTCACATTTGTTTGGATACTGTTTAAGGCTCCACACTGCAGAGGACCTGCTCTGCAAGCTGAAACTCAGGACGGGGATACTGCAACAACCAGAATGCCCTGCAGCCACCAGGGCTTTACAGTTGTCTTCTCAACAGAAGTAGTCATATGCTAACACCCAGGATGGGCAGAGAGTGTGATCTACAAAACAGAGACCTGACTCACACCCGAATGCATTGCCAGTCTTTGTAGTCCAGTACATGATGCATTTTTTTTGTTGTTGCAAGTTTTAAAACCGTTGAGATTTTGTGCTAAATCATGGCACATAGTCTCAGAAGGTCTTGTTAGAGCTGTCCGTGTAACTGAGGATTAGAAAGAAACGCAGTTAACGTCTTCTTCCCCTTCCCCTCTGTCTGTGAGCAAATGTACCTCACCATGACATTCTCCTGCCTGTACCAGATTGGAGAAAGTGACTGGCTACCTCAGGCTAACTTTGCACCACTGTTCATCTGACTCATGCCACAGTATCCGGAGGGCACTTGTGGGCACAAGTGAGGCCAACAAAACTGAACAGAGTTCCAGAGAGCAGGAATGACTGCCTCATTGAATTATTTGTATCTACTCCATAGGTTGGCATGTTGACTGCCCCTGCCTGCTGAGCCTGTTCAGAGTAAAAGTTGCATTTGCAGCCTTGAAGGAATACTCCACCCAAATATGTTTTGATAATCAGACACTACACCCCATGTAGGGTTGAAATGTGGCACTGAAAAGAATGCCGCTCAGTCAGTGAATGTCGCGAGCCAGTGTCCAAGCCTACAGGAGTTGGTGGATACTCAAAACACAGGTTTTGGGAGAGTACTGCTGATTGATCTCTGAAAAGCACACTTAACCTTGATGGATGGACTAAAACTGATTATTTTGTGGGTTTCTTCTTAACAAGTCGTAGTGAACTGAAAGTTATGTGGTCAAACTGACCTGGGTAGGAGTGTTCCAGCAGCACACTAGACGGCCTCACCATGTTCAGTTTAATCAAATAAAAAAGGTAGATGAAAGGGCTTTTGTCCTTGTACTTTAGTCTAAAATCAAAGCGTTGCTGTCATCTTTGGGAGAGATTTATCTCATAATCACTTGAAAGCCTGCTTTGGTTCTTTTAACTACCAAAAGTAACCGTCTGGAGCCAGAAGAAGCAACACTGCATGTAGAAAGAGGCTTGGAGGGTGGGAGTGCCGCCTGTTAAGCCACCTTCTGCCTCAAAACCTTTTTTTCTAATTTATTTTTGACTTTATTCACTCAACAAACTTGGAACATGTTTATGGAAGTAAAAAAAAAATAGTAAAAAATGCCCCAAAGAGATAAAAGATAAAATGGAGAATGTGGTGATGAATAAGGCAGCTCCTCCTCCTGCGTTGTCTCTCATGTTTCTTTCTCTCTGACTCTCTCTCTGTCTTTTTCTCTTCTATCACTGCCCTTCTCTCCATCTAATTAGATTTGTCTGTAACCTCACTGTTCCTGCTCCGCTTTCAGTTTTCTTTGTCTGACAGCAACGCTTGATCCCATGTACCACAGCTCACTTTGCAAATGGGATTTCAACCCACCACAGGGATTTTTTTTTTACGTCTTTCTAAAATCAGCCTACTTTGATAAAATGGAAACTAAAATGGGGTGGGAAGCTGGCCGTTTGAGGAGTGCAGAGAAGTCTGCATAGCGTTGGTGTTAAAAAATATATAAATAAAAATTCATGCTATGATTCCATTATGACTGGGCTCTTTAGAGGACTTGTGTAAAGGCTGGGAGTAAAGGTCAAATCTGTCAATGAATCCCCATTTGGTTCTTCTTTTCTAGTGCCTCTGAAGGCCTTCTCCTTCATCTCTTTGACTGATGTATTTTTAAGCACAGTCTAAAGCCAACATGAAAATGAGCGCTGGTCTACTCGCAGTGTTCAAACAGTGAAGTACTGTGTTTCTTGAGATGAGTGTGTATAAGGCCCCTGAGCTCTCGCAGACAAACCAGATCCTCTTCCCACCTAAATATCTCAGTCCTCGCACTATTTCCCTTATCACTTCTCAACCATTATCAACCAACAATAATTACAGCGATGATAAAGGCATGACAACTGACTGTAGTGGCGCAACTTTACTCGCCTTCACGGGTGTTGTCTTCTGTTTTTACTCCGTTGTTCAGTATGTGCTCCTTTCTGACTGCCATGATTAAAAACTGAGTGACAGAGGAAATGCTCATGTGGCGAGTGTCTCGTCTTTGTAGAATAATCTTGCAAGCTTTAGGGATCCTGCTTTGACCTGTCGCTGTAAGATAAAACAACACCAGAGGACTATGTTTAATGTTACAAAATGAACAAAAGAGGGAAGATATCTAATGTTGGTAAGTCCAACTTCTCTTAAGAGTGCGGTCTCATTGCTGGTAAAGAGACAAGAGTTGTCTTTTGATCTTTAAAGTTTAATTTGGACAAATAGGCTGAACCTCACAATTTCTGAGGATGGTAAACCTTCCTGTTTTTAAAAAGTAATGAAGTTGCCAATTCCCCTGCTTACAATGTATCAACATGATCAACATATTGACTACATTGATGACAGTGTTAATGCAAAGTATGAAGCCATTCCAAATCTGGTTAGGCAGTTTATTAATTTAAGGGATAAAATATGCACACGCTTTGGATGTTTAAATAAATAGTAGAATTCATACTACTGAGAGCGCTTGTTCTCTGTCATGTGGCTTTCTGTTTATTTTTTAGAGCTGCCTTTTGACACTGATTCATAGACTGCCTGGAGTAACACACCAGCACTTCACCAGCCCACCAGGAGCCTTAAATGAGTGCAGCTCCCCATCGACTATTGCTCTTCTTCTCAGTCTATCCCTTATCCACTTACTGTAAGCAGCGATGATGAGATTGTGGGTGAGAGGGCCTGCCAGTGGCCACTGATCCCATTACTAAACCTGTTTTCCCAATGCTAAGGTCAACTGGCAGTAGCAAGTGATGCAGGAAGAACACAAGGAGGCCCTGTATGTTTTTTGCGCATTCATGTGTGTATTTGAGGACACACACAGGCTGATGTCAGTGTGTGTACAGTAAATGGTTGTGTGTGTCAAGATTAATGGGTTGTTGAGGCCCATCTTTGGTCGAGGTTAACATTAGAGAGCAGACCACATATTACTATTGAAGCACTCCTGGCCAAAATAACAACATGTGTGTTGAGATACTGCTTTCTCATTTTGGGTGATGGACTCTGTTGGCCCTCCTTTGATAGGGTTTAGAGAGGGATGGTGTGAGAGAGAGAAACACAGCAATGGAAATATAGAGATACAAAGAGAGAAATATTGACCAGCAGGCACAAAGAGCAATAACGTGCAAGAAACTGAGACTGAGTGAGAATCAAAGAGCGATAAAAGAAGAGAAAAACTGAATAACGGAAAGAAATGTCGACAGAGTGCACCACAAACCTGTAATTTGTCTACAGAATGCTGCTACGGAATTATAAATTTATCGCGGCAAGGCAAGGCTGAAACCAGCAGGATGCCACCAACACATAATGAACTGCCTATGGTAACGGAGACAGAGGCACAAACAATGCTCCATATAAGAGTCACATTCATCCTTCCCCCGCCTAGTTTTGGTACCACAACGAAACGTTTCCCTCGTCAATTCCTGGGCCTCGAGGTGACAAAACTGTCCCCATTGTTCTGGCATTCAATGGTCTTTACTCAACTCGCTTTGGGACATGTTGTGGTTTAATGTGCCTTTGTATTGCTGGGTGTCAACAGGGAGAACACAGACAGGGAGATTTAAGGTGGAATTTGAGGTAGCTGTTAAAGAGGTATTTGCACACATTGCAGAATGGTGGTGATTTCATTTTAGAGTAGTACATTTAAGTTACTTGAAATACACATCAATCCTTGGTTGGTCGATGTTTCTCTGACAGACAGTACACACACCCTGTACACGCACTCAGACACATATTCACACTCCAATCTACTGTTCTTTTTAGCCAGAAGGGGAGGATATGTTGTTAACGTATAATTCTCCTCCCTCTGCCCTCCTCTCCTCCATATCTATGTGGAATGCTTTTGAAGATGATAAACTGCTATTTTTCTATTTCCCTCTGTAAGACTTATCCATCTCACAGCTTTTATTGTTCCAGTCAGACCAGCCATCACACCCATGCATGTAGAGATGTGCAGGCTGTACTGAGCCAAGGCTTTGGCTTCAGGCGCTGTGGCTGGCTCTCCAACTAGCGAGCAAGCGGTCACCCTTGACCCTGCCAAATCCCCAGTCACTGCATCTTTACTTCATCCCTTATCACTGTGAGAAAATTATATTATAAAAAAGTATGGTGGTCAGGGAAAAAGTCCAGGCTAGTTGATGTAATTCCACCAGTTATTTTACATGCACTAGTTTGCTGTGATGTCCTTTTTTTGGGCTCATCTTTGTCATGTTTCCTCCTGCAACTTTACCACCAAATCAAATATAAACTTGTGGGATAAAAAGTAAGTTTCTTCATTTTGCTGAGCTCAATAAAAATACAAGGCAACAGCAAACATGTCATTGTCTTCCCTCATTTGGGCCAAATAAGCTTGAAAATACTGCACAGAAATAATGATTGCATTCACCTGGTAATAAGTCTAAATCCATACAGGGTAGTGAGTAAAGATCAATGTTGTAAAGTTTATATTAGTAGAAGTTATTGGATGGTAACACATTGTGTCCACAAATGAACTGGCAAATGGTTAATTATTTTAAAAAAATGCCAAAGCTTTTGCCACATTATCTACTGATTTTTTTTACTGCAAAACTATTTTACACATTGTATTGTGTATTGATTCCCAACTCCAGTATTAGCATTTTTAGGCAAGCACAACAATGAAATTTTGCCTTAAGAAAGAGTCCACTCCCACAGAGAGGACTGCAAATGAATAACAACTTATCCCATTTTAATGCTGTTTAATACTAGAATGGCCATGACGGTTATTTTGACAGTTTTGAAATTTATATGTGTAATAACTTCGCTGAATAAAAAAAAAATACAATCCTGCTGCTACTGACTTTTCCTCAAAGAGTCTGTATTTTAATAAAAAATTGGTTTTACATACATTACACAAAAGGCAAAGAAAATACAATCACTTTTACCTATTTTGGCCATACACGGTCATATTGACCGCTCAGATTTTTGCGGTATTCTTTTTAACCTTTCGCGTGGTTGAAGATGCATCTTGGTTGCTTCATTACGTTTTTCTAAAGATATCCTAACACAATACATAATACAATATCGCAATTAGGTATTTATCATGAGAGATTATAGAGTTTGGAATCTGGCAGTCAAAATGACCGCTCACAGCGATTCTAGTAGTTATGGAATTCTGGCACTTCTAGTGTTAAATAAGAGTCAGTCAGTGTGTTTACATGCAGTTTAAAATAAAAGTATTATATTCGGGTTAAGGCAATACCCCGATTTCTCAAATGCCATAGAAACATCTTACCCCGGTTAACAGAGGTAGAGAACTCCTTCAGTAACTAGGGTGTCCCTGCATGTATACACCTAAACTGGGCTATGATCCGTTTAAGCGTCTGCGTTTGCTTCAACTGCCCCTCCCCACTCCGCTTGAGTGGTTTTTGACACCATACAACAAAATAGCGATGTCCGAATAAGCGGCATTGGCAGAAAGAGCCTGCGTTCCGTCTGTTTTACACCCCGTTGAGGCAGCAGCCAACTCTGGTAGATGGCTAAACGGATTGTCCGTCTCCGGGACTGTCAATGCTGTGTCTCGGCAAAAAAGTGGAGGGACCGAGCAACCCGAGCAGCGGTTGCTGGCTAACGTTAATGTTAGTTAGCTAACTAGCAAAGTTAGCTTGCTAATTCCACCCGACGCTGTTTACAGATAACATTCTAATCAGCCGAACAAGTTGTCTGGCGTGAACACTGTGCGTCCTACGCTGTGACAAGAATCTCTAAATGAAACATTAAGTTGTTTAATTTTACTAACTGAAAGGCCGATCGGTGTAATGTTGACATAGGTCAACCGGAAGAAAAAGCCAGTTGTGCGTTGGCGCCACCTACTGTAGCGTAAGGTAGAGTTACTCCTGTCATTCTCCCCATTCCTCCCCGCTCATGTATATGGGGTGAACTGGCATAACCCGTCTATTCACTAACTGGGCCGGTAAACGCACTGAGTAAGTGAGCAGGTATGCGTGTGAGCAAATGTACAATTTGTGTGATCTTTAGTGTAAGACAGCCAGAGATACATTTTCTGTGGGATGTCTCCATGTGTGTGTGCAGTGTATGTGCATATATCCATGCTTGTGCAGGTTATATGTAATAGAAAATAGAAAATGTGTAGAAGAGAGAGTGAGTGAGTCTGTCTGTCTGCAGGCAGACTTCATGGGCTGCCGGACAGGGGCATACAGTATGTGTGTGCTTATACTGTGTGCAATGATGGGAACTTCAATACATATACACTACATTCAACTGTTGTGAATGCCATTTCAAAGTATACTAGTGGCAGTTCAACTAAACTTGCATTAGTGATTATTTTTCTGCAAGGTGCAGTTGACTCCTGTAGCTACAGTGTACTGTTTTGGTGAAAAGGAAATGCCTGAATAAGTGTTAAAGTTTGAAAGCACTCAGATTTTGATGATTGATTTGACAGGTCCGAATCGGTTAAAGTTGACAAGCATAAAAATCTGAATGCATAGTTACATATGTACACGAGGGAGTTCTGAGCCAGAGAGAGGTGTCAAAATATTGGCGAAAGACAACATCATCATCACCAGGCTTCTGACAATGATGAAGAGGTAAAAATAAATGCCAGAAATCTGTGTGATTGACATCTTAGAAAACACCCGGATCCAACTTCCACTCACCACGGTTAAAAATGATCTGGCAGAGAAATTGCTTGTTGGTTTCCCTATGATCGATGGTCCATCTCTTGAGTACATTATTGTAAAAAAAATTACAGTAAAAGGTGCAGTAGAATGTAGCATAAACTTGATGCCTGAAAATAAAGTTACTGGATTGCTTCTGACGCTGGCCAACAAAGCAGCGGATTAACTAGAAACAGCACTGTCTACATGACAGCATTTAGGAACTTCAACAAGACAACTTTCCCTGAAAAACACTCCCATAGGTTGTTGGTTCAGGCAGCAATTACGACTCATATTTATATAATAGTGGCACTGCCCTCTAGTGGCCTCACGTCATAATTACAGAATCAAATACGTGAAGTTCTGCGTCACATGCGTAACCGGAAGTTAAGTAACGTAACAGATGATGTTAACCACAATCTTTTTCTAAACATAACCAAGTACATTTTGTGCCTAAACCTAACCTTACTGACACAGTTTCACAACGGCAATGACGTGTTTAAAACCGCAACCGCAACGTTCTCTGGTTTAGATATGAGGATGGAAAACGCTCATGTGGGTCGTATTTCCTGCGACCGCTAGGGGCGCTTATTTAGGCAGTCTTGTGAAAATCTTTGCCGAATTGACAATTTGCTACTAGCTTGGCACTCTCGGAGACCCCGCTGTAAGCCGGAGGTCTTTTAGACCGGTCCCGTAAATAAGAGGCTTTTATTTCGCCGTTGACGGATTGCTTGTTAAAATATCACAACACATGTCCACCATAGATCAACTGGAACCTGTGGATAACTGTCTTTTCGGAGTTAAACTCCACAAGCACACACACACACACACACACACACACACACACACACACACACACACACACACACACACACACACACACACACACACACACACACACACACACACACACACACACACACACACACACACACACACCGCAGAGGCGGGAGAGAGAGACATACCCGTTTCTTTTCGGGAGACTTGTTTAAATTATGCCATAGGCTATAGCCTACATTAGATTTAGTATTTAGTTCATATTTTTTAGTGTATTTGTTTTCTGTTTTTTATTAGAAGTTGATTTTCAGTCTGTCTGATAAATGAACAATTGTACATAAAGTGGTAACATGCTATGATATGTTATGTAGACTAAAACGGGAGACACCTTTATAATTTGAATTGCTAATTTCCATCTCCCTGGGCATATACAGTGCACTACAATAATATAGAAATGATAATTCCACACAACACTAATAGGGACACCTAGGACACACCAGTGCATATGCCTATTTCTTTTTTTATTTAAACTGATTTAAACGTATACACTAATAATAGTAGGGATTGCGTTCCACTCTTTTGAATAAGTAAGGGGTGTTTGAGCTAAACCATAAACAATAAAATTAAAGCTCAATTAGTTTTATTTTTCAATATTATTGCAATAGTTGTAACATTATGAGGGTTTCTTCTCCAGAGATTGTTTTAATACAAAGTGGTTATATTGTTGTGGTTTTTATATCTAGCTGTTATTTTGGAGCCCTGCAGGTAGCCTCTGTGCTGGGAGTGTTGAGCAATAACAGGAAGAACGCATCGTCTCAAACTGTTAACAGCGTTTTCTGTGCTTGTGAACTTGCGAGTTCATTCTTCCAAGAACAACCAGCAAGAACGTTCTCCCCAAGAACACAAGTCTGTTCTTTGCATTCTTGAGATTGAGAAACATCCAATAAGATTGGCAATCCCTCCTATCACCATCTGAGGAAAAGTGGGTTGCCAGGTTGAGATGAGGTCACACATGGTCTATAGCCCGGTGACGATCCCTGGCTCTGCCTCATGGCTCCAACAGTGGGACGCACACACACACACACACACACACACACACACACACACACACACACACACACACACACTTGCAGGAACTGGCAGCTTAGAGGAATGCTCTCATTCAGCACCGGGGCAGCGGAATTCTGTCAGAATGAAGCTGCACTACTGAGCGGTGCGTTGATGTAACTACCACAGAGCTGGCAGTATTCGGGATTCCCAGTTTAGCCTCAGAGACGCACACACACACAGTCAAAAAAACAAAACAATTGTGAGACTGTGGGCACTGCTATTCAGATTGTGCTGTCTGACAAAATGACAATTTCTGGCCTTTCAGCTAACACTGATATAATTCAATGCACATAGAAATGAGATATCATGCAGGTTTGCATTTATTCATACATTCTCCTGTGTTGAGTCCCCATTCACTTCTCTCTTCTACCCACACATGTTTATTGGAATAAGCACTGGAAGCCAAATGGAGATGCACTGATTGACAAAGCCACATCTTGGGCCATAAATGAGAGTTTATGTGTGCATGGCAGGCATATTTACCACTGTTAACAAACAGCCGTAGGGGAGAAAGGGAGCACCAAAGAGATAGCATCAGAAGAGTGGGAGATAGTGGAGACCAATAAACTTGGTGGACCAGTGGAGACCCCAAACTACAAGCTGCATAATGTACCAAAAGAAGGGGATGATGTTTGTGTCATAGTACTTTTTAATATTCATACGTTACATTTTCCAACTTAATTGGAACCTGTCAGGGTGCATTGGCTGTCATTGGCATCACAGCGGCAGCTGGGCTGTTTCCCCACAGCTAATGAGATGCAATAAAAAGAGAGAGAGAGGGAAGCGTATTGCAAAGCGCCGAATGAAATGCATTTCCGAGTAAATGGGAGTCAAAAACACATTACTGCAAGCGTGGCTTGAGTAAACCTGTAAAGGGAAGATTGTTTAAGACAAATACTTCTGCCTATTCAAACCCAACAATTCCCTCTGGGGTCTGTCTCTCTCCTATTATCAAAATTTGTCTGTCCATTTACCTGGATGACTCACACACACACACACACACACACACACACACACACACACACACACACACACACACACACACACACACACACACACACACACACACACACACACACACACACACACACACACACACACACACACACACACACACACACACTCACTCACTCACTCACGCATGCATGCACGCACGCACGCACACACACATTTGCTAAAATTGTCAGTGATTCTGGTGTCTGTTTCTCAATAACATCAAACATATAGGCCATTATTTTTTATAATTTCTGTTCCACAATGTATTATAAATAGTTACTTATAGGCAGACATACAGTATATGCAGATATCAGCATATCCATGAGCTAAGCTAATAATATCAGCTCGGTGAAATCCATACGTTGAGTAATAGTTTTAACAGATCATGGTTGGAACTGACGGAAGGCCACATTGATGCACTTCATCATCAATGTCAGTGAACGCATATGTTGTTGTGAGCTCACGCCATGAAGCAAGTTTGTCTTACACCGTCCCGGAGGCCGTCTGCTCACTCTACATTAACACTGTACTCTAATGGCTGACCATTTACTAACAGAAAGCTTTAGGTGCAAGAGCCTAAGCTCCGGCTATGCAACGCAACAGAATCATAAATGCTACTGTACCTCCGCTGACAGCAGGAGAAGAGCATTATATGTTCACCTCCGCTCTGGGGGTTTTGGGGGAAAGGAAATGAGTGGTCTAGCCTGAAAAATAACTACTGTGCCTAAATTCATTGTGACATCATAAGTGGCATTGCAAAGTAAGTACACGAAACTTATCGAGCACTTTTAAACTGGGAACAAAATGCTCACACACACACACACACACACACACACCTGACCTACCATGCCATGCAAGGCGCTGGCCTGCTCGTTGGGAGCAGTTTGGGGTTCAGTGCCTTGCACGATTACACTTCAGTCAACCAACCCACATAGCATGGATGATTACGGTATGTGAATGTAGAAAATGTACAGCATTGTTGTTTGGCATCTAGGCTCTGACCACCTTGCTCTCAACATGAATCGCCGAGCTCAGCACAGCAGGGGGCGCAACGATAATAACTTCCTCTCTGGGAAAACGTATGCAGTCAGAGCCTACTGGTGGCTGCTGAGGTGGGAGTGGGGCTTTTGAAATGCAAAAGAACAGCAGCAGCAAGAGCATCAAGTTTTTACATTGCTTCCATGTGAGCAGTGTGGCAGCAGGCAATCAGAAAGAGTGAGCTGAACACTGATGACTTATGTAGACTGCCATGATAAATCTGATGTGTTGGATATACGTTGCAGTGAGAAAAGCATGCCATGTGAGTGTAGCAAAGGAATGAGTTGACTGCCTTAACTAGTTTACTGGCTTTGCCTCATTTCTACACTTGGACATTAATGGACGGCCAGCTCTACCATCTCTTCAATAAGTTTATGATTTATGATCGTTATCATCACAATTCTTTCTGTAAATGCTATGCCAAAGAGACCATTACCATAACAGTACAACAGCCCTAAAGTACCTGGAATTTGTGGTGAGACGGTAAAGCCCCCCATTTCAATATGAGTTTGGATTTGGGTACAAATACTTTGTACTGTGTATGATTGTATATGTGACAATACATCTTGTTTAGATTTGTTTTTAAAGCAACATAAATTAAATTAATAATAGATTTTATTGTCTAAGGAGCTTCCTCTTTAAACATTTCTCAACCTATGGTTGGTTGCTTGTACGCAGCAGTGTGCAATCACAAAATCTAACAACTTTCACAACACTTTTAAAGTGGGAATACACAACACAAGATGCACAACAGCCTGTGCTATAGGTCACAAAACAGAGTTGCAAAAACAAAATGATTACCAGAAACAATATTTTTTCTCTGATGTGTAATCAGGACTGAGTAGTGACCCAGGAACCAGGTGTACCCATTATCTCTCGCTAAGCTTGAAGCCTTAGCAATAGGGCTGGGTACCGAATTCGATACTTTTTAGGCACAGAATTGCCTCCTTAGTTTTGAGTATCAAAAAATCTATTCATTCAATACCAAATTTCAATACCTAAGGAGCAGATCTCTCACTGAGCCAATAAGCATGCAGCATGCTTCTACCAAGACCTAATAATGGTGGTGATATGCTGTCTAACGTTACACGTCGTAGAGACATGCAGGAAAAACTCTACATTACGCACGAGACCATAGGAGCTGAAAAATAAATTAAAAGATTTGTGCCATTATGTGTAACGTTGGAATTTCTTTTTGTTAAAATGGATTTTATAAAATTGGTATCAAAAAAGTATTGTTCAGGAACCGGTATCAAAGTCACAGTATTGGTATCGGAACCAACATTTTTTTAACCATTTTTTAACTAGCCCTGGGTACTTAATTTTCATACCAACATGCTGACAGGGGGAGAAAAACTCAAGTAAAGATTTGGAGTAATATGGTATGCATTGTACTTTAATGAGAGTGATATGGTTGTAAATTTGTCAATCTGTATTACCATATAAAAAAATTATTTTAATTTATTTAGCTGTTTCACGTCACTGTCCTATTTTCAATACACAGGAGAGTATGTGTTTAATGTTTTTGTGCAACAGCCTGAATGTGATAGCTCATAAATGCACTTAATTCATTTTGTTTGTTTGATTGTGTGTCTTTGTTAATGTAACCAACCTTAATGTTAACCATGTAATATATTGTAATATATATAATTTTGTTTTCAAGATATTTCTCTATTTGCTTGGTTGTTATTGTTTTTCATTTAATTTTATTGGTAATTTTTGTTTCTATTACTTAGTTTTGTTGGCAGATATTGTTGCATGTATTTTATTTATTTTCTTTTTTTTTTCTGTATATGCTATGAAATGTTTTAATATTGTTTGATTAAATGTAGTGTTGGTCCCCAGGAAGACTAGCTGGTCGTCAAGGCGTCAGCTAATGGGGATCCTTAATAAACTAAACTAAATTACTGATGCAAAGATGCAGTGATTGGAGGTTTAGGTAGTAGGTCACAGGTTGGCTCTGTATGAGGTTGGTTTGTGAACCAGAGAAAAACAAGCTTCAATGCTCTTACCTGTGGAGGTCCAATGGAGAGTTACCGAAAAAGAAAGAGGGAGAAATGAATTAGTGCATTATTGAATGAGAAGCCCAGTTCTCCACAGAAAAAAACGGTAATTAAGTCTTTTGCAGGATATTAGTCCACAATTGCTAGACAACTTATCACTTCAATGAATTGTACCTATAATAGGCCCACTTGGTGTTAAACCAGCAGTGATTTAGGTCATTTAGCCTAAATCAGTTTGCTAATTGTTAGAAGAACAGTGCCGGGTACGAACACATTTTGAAGCGTTTGTTTTTACTGTCACAAAATAGAGAGAAACATAGATTCACTGTAGAATGTGCACTATTACCACTAACAAATCATATGCCGTAAAAAGTCCAGTAATGGCTTGAACTTTTATTTAGTTCCACAATAGAGAGGACCATGTTTTTACTGAAAAGTGGCTACTATTTCATTTGGAAAGACCACAGTAACTTGTCTGCCTTGAAAGGAAAAGCTTAACTGGTATTCTTGGGAAAACTACAAATCAAACGTCCTTTTTAAGCTTATGAACTCAATCAAAAGTTGAAATGGGATCACTAAGTCAGAAGAAGAAGAGAAGATAAGCTAACACATATTGTGTGATGTTCAATACCCCAAAGAGTTGGTTTGTTTTGTTATTTAACTTTTTCCTGTGCCACCTTTCCTTTCCTTTTATGGTTCCACAACACCCTTTCATTATCCTCAAAGAACGGCAATGAACTTGTGACATCCAGCTGTGAGTTATACATGTAAATGGAGAATGCAATGGTGAATAGTGATAGCAAAAAGATTTTGATCTTGGTTGAAAAACAGAGAGCTTTGGCTACAATATATGATGGTTTTTTGAAGCTACTACTGATGTATTTCAGTCTCTTCTATGATAAATTTCTCCTTGCCTTGTCCTTGAATATCAGTGCAAAATAGCAACTCTTTTTTTTTTTTTTTTTTTTATTATAAGGGGCTGATGTCCCATTTGTCATTAATGTTTTGAAACATGTTGTGCAACCTAACGTTGTTGTGTGATTTGACATATCTTTATTGTGTTTTAGCACACAGACACTATTTTTGCGAGTTAAAAATGAGACATCAGCTACATGAAAACACACTCTCACATACAACATTCCCCCTACATACATGCATATGGTCACACATCCACACATCCTTAGCCAACATCCAGTTAAACACATACACACACAAACCCACCAGGCATATAGCTGGGAACATCTGGAGCTGAAGTCGATTGGAAGTCAAACCACAATGCTGGCTGTGAACCAAAGCAGAAGGCGACATATCTAGGCAATCACAGCTATCTCTATCATTGGCCTGTCTCTGCCTCCCCAAAAACTCCACCTCCCAAATCCACCACAGTGACTTTGAGAAAGAATCACAGGCTCTCTCCACCAGCGCTGCAGGGTGCAGGAAGTTCAGGACCAAAGTCAAACCAATGGCATTGATAAGTGAAACTAATTCATAGTTTTAACTATGGTGGCACACAGAGCAGTGCAGACTGCATTCGTTTTGTAACTAGAACTTATAATACCAGTTTTATAACCCACACTGGTAAGATTTATATACTATATAGGAGTGGTAATATTCCATCATTCCTTACAGTTGCATAAACAGCGGTTTGATGCAGCTAGAGAGAGTTTATATATTTTTTTAATTTTAAGATTATTTTTTGGCCATTTTTAGACCTTTATTGATAGGACAGCTGAAGAAATGAAAGGGAGAGAGAGGGGGAATGACACACAGCAAAGGGCCGCAGGGCGGAATCGAACCCAGGCCCGCTGCGTCAAGGAGTAAACCTCTATATATGGGCGCCCGCTCTACCAACTGAGCTATCCGGGCACCTCAGAGAGAGTTTTTTTTATGTGCACAATCTACATTACAAACACCTGGATGATGAGTGTACTACATGTCATGAAGTTGAAGGCAAAAAAGGGCTTTTTCCCAACCTTTTTCTTCTGTCAATCACAAAGGTATAACATGCAATACAGACGCGTCAGTAAGCTTCAGTTTAAAACCTTATCATTTAAAATCTCTTCAAAGGTGAGGCTCTTACAGGTGTGATTGCATCGTCACGTTGATGGACATTTATTAGAGGTTTCCCTCCCAAAAGAAGTCACACATAAGGGAAAATAGCAAGGGAGAGTACACACACACACACACACACACACACACACACACACACACACACACACACACACACACACACACACACACACACACACACACACACACACACACACACACACAGTGGTGTTTCCTCTATATACATTTAGCAGTGGCGCGTCGCCATTACAAAATTGTTGCCGCCGCTCCTTCAGCATTTCATGAAATGTCATAAAGTCGTGATTACACGACTCTGCAGAGCCGTCTGCTCCACTGAACTCAAGCGAACAGTCATCCGCTCTCTCTCCCCTTTGAGGGTGAGCAACTGGAACAGTGACAGGATGTCATGTAACTATATAGCTATTGTATATGGAATATAGAGTATACACAACGAACATAACTGCATGGTTTAACATTAATCTGTCAATATGATTTTAAATTATTTGAGTTTCCTTTATGTTCACTTGGCACTTGTTTTAACCACCTATTTGGGGGTTGTTTTAGAGCAGTGGTTATTAGTATTCCGAACAAATATTTGTCATTTTCTCAGTTTAAGTCCGTTGGGATTTTTGCCTGGATGTTCTGCCTGATGTTTTAGCCTGTTTCTAGAGAATACTTTCCAATAGCTCCAAAATCCCCAGCCAAAACTGTCTACTGTCTACACTGTCTACATACCTCAGCATTTACACATTTATTTCACCACAGTACCAGTGTTCTGAATTTAGATGAATAGCTGCCTTTGCAACAGCTGGGACATTAGACAGAAGGGGCACAGCATGCATTTCTTGCCATGGCAAAAGGTTGTGCAAATGCACTCATTCACAAGGGTAGATCATTGTGAGATATAGGGAGGACCACAGAGAGCTGTGGATTATCTGCTTTCAGAAACATTTCTTGGCCCCTATGCTGATGAAAGACATGGTCAAATGGTCACAAGGCTATAAACAGGCCTTAAGGTCTTATAGGCTGTTGATGTCATTATCATAGAAAACATGGTTACAGGGGACTCGGGGCTCCCCTGTTGAGAGTACTGTAAGTGGGCATTCAGACAGAAAGCATCCCTGCATTAAAAAAGGCAAAGGGCTTTGTTGATTGGGCCATTGCCTCACATAGCAGTAAAACAATGTCTTACAAACTAAACTGGATAAACAATTTCTTTATACATGGACTAGGTATAGCGCACAGTGGAACTGTCGTGTAAATCAAAGAATTAACCTACCCCAATGTTGCTAAGTTGGAAGCATTCTAAAGGACAGACCAAATACTGTACTTTTGGCCATATAATGAAATTACAATGTTTTACAGCATACCCATTTTGAAATTGGGTTTCATCACACACGCAAGAGACATTTTACTGAATATCTGCTTAAACACACCACATTTCTTTCATCTAGGGCTCTCTCAACAGATGAACCTCTTTCTTCCAATCTCGCTGTCCCACTGTTGCACAGACACACACTCAGGTGCTCTCTCTCTCTCTCTCTCTCTCTCTCTCTCTCTCTCTCTCTCTCTCTCTCTCTCTCTCTCACTTTCACACGCCCTGCCTTCTCTTCATTATCTGTGTGATATCTGTGTGACCATTTTTCCACTTGACTTTCTACCAAAGCTGTTGTTGGGTTGGTCCAAATTCTTACAAATATCAATAAAAGGTTTTAAAATCCATGTTGCTCTATTCACTTGTTTGTCTACTTTTTTAATCATTAATTTGTTTTTAAAGGAGACCTATTATACTGATTTCAGGTTTATGCTTGTATTTAGTTTTTCTACTAGAACATATTAACATTCTTTAAAAACACATATTTTTTCTCATTTTGCCTACGGCTGCTGCTCCTGTATTCACCCTCTGTCTGAGACACTCCGTTGTTGTGGTGTCTTTAAGCCCCCCTCCAGAAAAAGCCCAGTCTGCTCTGATTGGTCAGTGTTTCCGGGTCTCCCAGCCGCTGCTTCACTCTCGCCATCTCTTCTAGTGTACTACTGCCTTTGCAGCCTGAGAACGACTGCAAAGCAGTATTGGGAGGTCTTTAGTCTCACATTGCCAGACCTTCCTTCACAGCGCTGCGGAGGAGGGTCTGGCTAGTCCACATAGCATTCTGGGATAAGAGAAAAACGTGCTCTGGTTTATTGCCATTTCTTTAAACCAATCACAATCGTCTTGGGCGGTGCTAAGCACCGGACGGAGCCTCAGTGCCGCTGCAAAATAGCATCGGGAAGGAACTTGTTTTAGTGGAACATGTATGTTCAAAGGATGTTTTTGTCGTGCAACAGAAAGTCTAGCTAGCTGTCTCGAATTACCCTGCAGAGATCTAAGGAGCAGTTAACCATAGTCCTCGTAAATCGCCCGACAGGAGTTTAAAATTACAACACAATAAATCCACAATAAAGGCTTCTAAACCAAAAACTACACAACCGGACATGTTTGGGCAGGAATGTGATCCGAAATTGGGGAGAAATTTACAACATCAGCAGCCAAGATTACAGTTTTTCATGGCATTAGCATGTAGCTACATGTAGTTAGCAGTGGACTGTAACAGAGTATATAGTATAGACTGTGTATAAAGATAGACAACTTGACAGCTCCCCAAAAGTGAAGCCAAAACATCTTGATTGCCCCCTGGTGGCTGGCTGCAGTAAAGGTCATACATCCTGGCCCTTCATGTTAGCAGACGGGGACTTGGTCACACTAAAAACTCAAGTTACATGTCAATTACTTTTCTCCAAAAGATGGTTTCTGTAATTTTAGGTAGGCCAAGTTCTTAGTAGTGCTGAACGATTAATTGCATTTGCAATAATATCGCGATATGTTAAAACGCAATTTCCTAATCGCAAAGGCTGCGATTTGGTCACATGACTCGTGAGAGCAAATCAGTCTGCACTCCGCAGAGAAAGCATCAACTTAGCATGCTAACGCTACGCTGTACCTTGAGCAGATTTCTGTCATTCAAACAACTCTAAGTTGTAGTTTAAAACTTTTACAGCCATTTTAATATTATTCGGACTCGAGTCCATACATGCAGTTAATGGATACAGGTACACAGAACTGAAGGCTCGGTTAGCAACGATTAGCTCTGATTAACGGTTAGCTCCAGTTAGCTAGCTCCGTTATAAAGATATGGAGTGGAGGAGACTGCCGCGGAGAAGGGTAACAACCAGACTGATAAATGACGTTCGGGGAGCTTTCACAGCACCGTGGCCACGTTGTTTCAACGGTTTTATTGGTAAAGTTAATCCCACAGCAAGACCAACAGCAGCATGCTACTACTAACGTAACAATAGCTTCTCTGAGCAAGTGCAACGTTGACGCTGTCATGCACGCGGCATGCAACTTCATGAGGGGAGGGAGGGGCTGGAGGCAGCTCCTCTGTGTGCACTGTAACAAAAAAAAAAGAAATACACCGTTGTATATACGGTACATACTATATTTTTACTTATTTAACTGTCTAGTAAAGTTCAAAGACAGGGTTTAAAAAGTGCAATCCACATGTTACATAGGTACAGTACAGTAAATAATAATTAAATAATCTAAATATTACTAAGTGTGGTAAAGCCACATCAGCAATCTGCACTTTAGTTTGTGTTATTCGTTTCTGACTTTCATATGAATGTTTATACTAGGCTTGGTCAGTGCTCAATATACTACTGTGACTGAAGTAGTTGAATAAAAGATGATTCATATTAATTCATGCATCACCTAATTTCATCATAACATACAGGCCTGGCCTCCAGGAAAGAACAGTTTGTTTAATCTATCTAATCTTGTGTTGTCCATACTATACAATGTTTTATTGCTTGTCTTTGTTGAAAAATACAGAAGACAAAGAGCTTAATAATTGCAATTGCAATATCTTTGAAAAAGAATCTCAATTAGATTATTTTCAAAAATCGTTCAGCCCTAGTTCTTAGCACTTTGTATGTTCAAGGGCTCATTTTTCTGATAAGTTTGGTTTTTCAAATTCGTTATTTGATTCTATAAAAAGGGTTACACGTCATGATTGACAGCTGTGATTGACTCACGATTGGTCGAGCAGGGATATAGATATGTATTGTCCCATGGGGGAAATTTGTTTTCATAGTCTAACCTGCACATGGGCAATATACACAGACAAATACATCAACAGATACTGTACAAAAAGACAAGTACATTCACAACATGGGCAGGACATTGATACGGCGGCACCACTGCCCGATAACTATCCCGCAGACTCACGCTCCAAAATTACAAGATGGCAGCGCCCGTACCCAGGATATTTTGGCTTCACTTTTGTACAGTGAGAGGAAGTGAAAATGCATCGTCAATCTTTATATAGTCTATGGTATATATCTTTTTATATGTCTTTTAAATATGTTTACCTTGTTATTTGAAGCCTTGTCCACATTTATATGAACAGTCGACATTGTAACATTATAGATATGACAGAAAATACTGGTCTCCATCGACAATCTTACCAGAATAAGTAAGAAAGAAGTTTTAACCTGACTAGCAACGGTCATATGTCCGACCAATAAACAGAAAGGGCAAATCTTTAGACAGTAAAGACAATGCCAATGCTAGATCAAGCTGGGAATAACATTACATTATGAACAGCAAAACAATCTTGTCTTTAGTAGAAAAATGCACAACGGAAAAACAGTGGTGCCCCCAAAGGTACAGTTTGCCTACACAAGATGATAGATCCAACTTTGGGCTGGCTGACAAAAATATGTTTGTATCTCCCACTCTCACGCAGCTATTTTTCTCCTGTGTCAAGGGCTAAGCCTCTCAAGGTGTGTTATCATTTAGTGCGGTGAAGTTTTCTGCTGTTGAATTGATTCTGTGGGTTGAAGGCTACCCGTCTCCTCAGCATCCTCCAGCTAACCCAGCCAGACCGAACATGATGCATTTGGGCCCACATATTCTCTCTGTTCTCGTCCAAAAAAACGAAAGGGGTGAGCATGGAAAGCCTCCTTCGAGGGAGGAGTGTGAAACTCTCCTTGAAGGAAAAAGAGGGCTTTCCATCTCTCTCTTTTTCCCTATCCCCAGCTTGTGTGTTGCTCACAAAGGCAGCAGACAGGCGGGAAGAAATCAATTCCATAGAGCCACCAGATGAAAGTAAGGAAGAAAAAGAGCAGTGAAAGATAGAGAAGCCGTATGAAGATTTTACCAGGTGAAAATCAAAAATAACCAATACTTATTGGCTGGTCTTCCACCTGTGTCTTCATAAACACTCACAGTATAGTATGATATGTGGCAAACCTAGTAGGTGGTAGATGCATTAACTTAATGCAAGGTTCTGCAATATAGACTGTTTCTCTCCCCGAACTCAACAATAAAAATACATCTCCATCTCAGGCCAATCACTATAATTTTGAAAATGCCAGATACAGTAGAAAGATCCGTCAATTACCTAAGTTTTTGTCAGTGGCACGATTATCTCACAGCTCCACTCTCAATTCAACCAGGATCTGTCAGCTACACTTTCTTCAATCAATAATTAACAATATGCAAGTAATCAATGAAATATTTCTTGCAGTTACCTTGAGGTATAAAGAGTATTGTAAAGTGTTGTCTAATTGCTCAGATATGGACAGAGACCGTCTCACAGAGGCATATGAGATTATAGACCATCTTCAATAAATTCCATTTTTTTTGCGAAGAAATTGTAATCCGAGATGACATAAATTCTAAAGTTCTATGACTCCAGATATGTTTGACATTCCTACGGCAATCACCCTCTTGGGGTATTTTCATCTTAAGTGGTTTTGCCTTAGCATTTCCATTTTTAACTGTGTGACTTGACATGACTTCAGGGTTCAACGTTAAGAACCGGAAGGCGAGTGAAAAATAAAAAAAAGATCTACTTGCCCCAAATGTTTTTGTATTAATGGTTATCAAATAACGATAAAGACTCAAGTAAATTGATTTATTTAATTTGATGTTATTTACAATGTACTCAATGTGTGATTGGCCAACATCACATTCAAATCATTCAACAAGTATTCTCCAAAGTGGGCAACGGGAGGGAGGCAAGAGAACAATAATGTAATTTATGATACAATGATGATTGGGAAAATTATTTAAAATTTTTTTGCCCAAATGAGCAAGTTGGTTGTCAGGTTTACATGCCCGACGTGGCGTTTTACTTGCCCTGGGCCATTGGGCAACCCTTTTTTTGTTAATGTTTTGAACATTATGAGTTGGATGTTTTTATGTCAATGGGCTTCCACTTACGCAAGTTTCCATTTCTGTCTTATCCTGGTTTCATCGACCCTCATTTGATTACATTTTGCACATTAACATTTTCAGAATGTTTTTCAAATTTTAGACGTTTGGTTTTCCGATGTATCTGGGACTTCCATAACAGGTACAAAGCAGCAATAGTGGTTATTTCGGCCATGGTTGATGGCGGAAAGAAACATCGTTGGTGCCTACAGCTCTACACTGGCGCGTCACATGCAAGAAACGTGAATAAACACAAATGATCCCAATATGATCCCGCGATCAAACTTGCATGAGTAACGTGACACAATTTTTGTGTCCTATGTGAACAAGCTATAAGGGTCCATGACTGGGAAGCATAAAAGTAACAATCTAACGATGGGTCAAATACAGAGGACAGAATTCCCCAAAAAGATACACAGCATATTTAAAATGTTAGTTTTCATTGGATAAATCAAGGCTATTGTTAAGGTTAGGATTTTTCAAAAATACAAAATGGTTAAGGCTACCCTAGTAGAGAACTGTAATACTTTGTGCCATCAATTGCAACACTTCTGTCTAAGGAAAATAATTAGACTCATAGAAAACTAGCCTTGATCAATTAAGCAACATGTTATCACTCAAACAGACTCAGTCCGAGGCAAAGTTCTTGAAGGAGAAATGACAAACTGAGTGTTGCTCACTTATAAATACTTGCACAGCCAAAACACTCTAGTCATTCTTGTCTACAAACTTTTAATCATTAATGCTATTTAGAAGTACATGAAGGAAAAGAATTTTTTTTTTTTAAATAGGCAGGAGATGGTATGTGTATGTGTGTGTGTGTGTGTGTGTGTGTGTGTGTGTGTGTGTGTGTGAGTGAGAGAGAGAGAGAGACAAAGGGAGAGAGAGATTTGAAAATAATGTCATGACAGGTAGAAACCTAAATCGAAAACCCGACAAGAGGATGAGACTACCACACACCACACAAGCAGCTTCAAGCTGACTGGGAACCCAAACGGCCTACTTACAGGCAGACTTTGGGTGCTATCTACAATCAGCATCACTGCTCTTTTGTGTGTGTGTATGTGTGTGTGGTGCAGAGATAGAGATAGAGATAGAGAGAGAGAGAGAGAGAGAGAGAGAGAGGCAATGCAAAATAATGCAAAAACACTTTAGTGTTGTCTTTTTCGTCAACGATATTGCATGTTGATATCACGACAGTCAGCGTTTGATGACGGTGGTCCTGTCTCGTCTCGTATGGTGTGTGTGTGTGTGTGTGTTCACTCAAACCAGAGGGTGCCAACAGCTCTCAACCGGTTTTAGGATTAACCTACTCATCGAACCTGGCAACTCAAATATGATAGAGAGAGAGAGAGAGAGAAAAGAAGGACAAAACTAAGAACATCATTAAAATATAGGAACATATAAGGAAGGTAGGAAGAAGGGAATGAAGGAGAGGAGATAAAGTCTTCAAAGAAGGAGAGAGGGAGTGTGTGTGGGTGTAAATGAGTGGGAAGATTAGTAAGAGAGAGGAGGAAATTGACACACACACACACACACACACACACACACACACACACACACACACACACACACACACACACACACACACACACACACACACTACCCACTCACAAACCTATGACAGATGGAGAATAGCACCTTCCAGACCGTGTGTGTGTGTGTGTGTGTGTGTGTGTGTGTGTGTCCATTTCAGACCCACCTGTTTCTTGCCTACCTGTTCTCTGTTTATGCACAGTACAAACTTGTATGAACACTTGAGCGACATACAAAAAGAGAAAATCGACAGGAGGACAGGTCTCAGTATGTATGTATGTGATTGTGTACGTGTGTTGCTGTGTGTTTTGTGTTTGTGAGTGCAAAACCACACTGGATTGATTTGCATGGCTGCTGAAGTGAATTAAAGTCAAGTGTGTGCTTCATTTCCTACCTGTGGTTAACTGCCTAACTATTTCTGTGTTTTATGTAAGAGTTTGTGGCTGAGTGTATTTATGTGTACATGCCACCGTGCCCCTTGTTTGTTCCTTTATCCAGATGCATTACCCCCTCTCATCAGCCCTGTGAATCGCAGTTGTACGGCTGGTATTTTGGCAAATAAAAGTACTGCGCTTCACATCCCGAGTAGCAGATTTGAGCTGACAAGATATCATTGGATTACAAAGCACATATTACCGTAAATTTAACGCTTGACACACTAGCGCCTGGGTTGGTCAGGCATGCAGAGGGAGATGGAGCTGCGGCTCTCTCCTACCCATCATTGTCTGTGGCATTTGCAAAGGGCACTTGCAGGAAGCCTTAGACATGACAAGCTCTGGCTCCATCTGCATCCCATGATTGCTCTGTGGACTGAATATAACAGACGCTTTCCGAACCACTGGAGCAACGGGACACTTTAGCAGCGAGGCGGCGAAAGTTACACACACAGGTAAAATCCATTTGTGCAATACCGACAGCGTTACTACTGTTTCTCAGTTGCCCAGATCCTCTCCTACTAAGTGAGGAGGTCACTTGCTGGCTAGAGTGCTGGCCTATTATTAAAAGAAATACACATTCAGTCAGGCAAGATAAAACAAAGACATGCTTGAGGGTAATTGGACGAGCTGAAGATGGGGGGAAAAATGCACAGACCTACAAGGCGAAGGAACGCATCAAAGCTTGATTAGCTGTGCATTAGAAAGCAGGCCTACTTTTTTTCCTGCAAGAACTTACCCCTCAGTGAGACCCCAGAGCCTTTCACCCTACAAGCCTCCACCGTTGCGAAGAGAGAAAACTTGTGTTCGCTTTCATGGTACATGTGTACTTCTGATGTGTAGCAGGGATTGTAATGTCCCGATGGTGGCCCCGGTGATTTGTCAAGAATGATGGTACATCTGCGGGAAGCAGTATTAATGATGTAGTGGCCGTGGTTACAAGCTCCCTCTGTGCTGAACAAACACACGCATAACCTTATGTTACGCACGCATTACACATACAGACACCGCAGTTAGGATATCTTTTAGTAAGTGGACCTGTACCCATGTTCCCATTTTGTGTACGATTGAAAATCCCTTCAATCCGTCCTAGTCAGGTCATCAAATGAGAAAGATATGACACTGAGAACTAAATGCTGGCAGATGAGAGGGCTGCACAATTTTGGATTCTACAGAAGCACAAAAACAGACAGATACCAGATACTTTGCAAACAATTAGTCGATTAAGCGAAAATGTATCAGAAATTTTGATATTCAAGCAATATACCAAACATTTGTTGGTTCCAGCCTTTCCAGGTGATTTTCTCTGTTTTATATCATTGTAAATTCAATATCTTTTTTCCACTGTTGGTTGGACAATAAAACACATATAAAGACATCCCCTTGGGCTTCAGTAAATTGTGTTGGTGATTTTTTAACTATTTTATCACATTTTATGGACCAATCAACCAATCGTCTAATTCATAAAATTATCAACAAATTAATCAATGATGAAGATGCAGCCCTTTAAGCATGTAAATAGTGGTTAACCATAGCAGGGTGGTGACTCAGTCTGGTGCACAGAACATACTGTTCACAATGGAAATAGTACACTTAAACTTTGACTGTGAGCAGAAAAGTTACATTTTCTCTCCCATTATTAAGTGTATTCTCTTTTGATAATTCAATTTACTCTCAAGATTGTAATATAGGTCCAATATGTAAAACTGACAGCTAGTGTTTAAAATGGTTACTGCAGTCCAATTTCAAGTTGCCAGGTTGAGAACACTAGACCCAACGTCACACAATGTCAATGTTAGCTCGATGCTACTCTCGCATTGCCAGACATTACTCCACAGCGTAGCGGAGTTGCTAGATGCTGCTATGTTGACGGTTATAAAAGCCTGTGCTCTCGCGGAGCTCTGTACCCAGCCGACAGTCACCTTTTATCGGCTAACCGTAATAACTACAGCTAAAACCTTGCAGAGCTTTGTGCCCGACTGACAGCCACCTTTTCTCGGCTTGAAGTCACTGCAACAGCCTCTCAAAAGACCGCAACCTCACAGTCACTGTCTGTCAGCTACGTCCGCTGAACAGAAGTGGGGGAACAATTTCTGCTGGGGGGAGATTGTCGGAACTACTACTTCCAGACCTGTTATAGAGCTTGTCTATACACTGTAGAGTTAGTACATTACACATAATGGTTGCAAAGTGGGAATAATCTTACTGTCCAACATAAACAAAACATAACATAACATTACATACATTGCAAAGTGACGTGTAGTGTGAGAATACTGTGTCCCAATCCAACAATTAAAGGTACGTGGTGTTTTGCCAAAGTTAAAATGCATTGTTGCTATTATAAGGCAGTCAAACTTGCGGTTTCTGGCATATGTCATGGATCCTATCTATCTATCTCCGTTGATCCCATTTGTTTGTTTGCTGCTTCCATGGCTGTACTACAGCTGTGGGGCGCTGAGTTTTTGTTTTTACATGTAGGGCCTATATCTGGCAACCCGGGCCCGGCTGTCAAAATAGGCAGTTGATACCAACACACAAAACAGACATTCCGTCACGGAACGGAAATTTCAAACATAGTGAAAATGCAGTATTTCAACTTAGCATGTTTCCTTAATATCTGAGGACACATTGTGGTCATTTTTTTATTAAATACAGTAAGTATATTACATATTGCACCTTTAATGTAATAAATTGTATGAGTGGCTTTAAAAAAAACAAAGACGGTCAAACCTTGAGACAACACGACTCATGCATGCTGAATAGAAGCCAATAAAGATAGACAGGATGGAAAGAGTAGGTAGAAAAAACAGGGAAGAGGGCAACACAGCCTAGGACACAGAGAGGTTGAGGTTAGGGGGAGAAGGGGGGGGCTTGTATTGCACTTGTGCAGTGAGTAAGAGGTAGGAGGGGGTCAGGGGCATCTGTCTACTGTTCAATTTGCCATCTGTGAGGCATACTACTGCCAGGGTCCCTAATCAGGCAATCCATCACACCCCCATAGAAACACTGTCAATTATAGGCCGTCCCAAGGCTGACAGTGGCCAGCATGCCATTCAAGAAAGTTGTTGCCTTTTCATGCGTCTCTGTAGTGTTTGGGTTTTTGCATATTCTACTATAGCAGGCTGAGAATCACCTTGGTTTCAAATAGTTGTTCCTTACTGCTTTTACTTGCCCAGTTTCATTTTTGACTACTGTTGTTAACACACCACTCCAGCTCCCGCTGCAACACAATGTTATGAGCAGGACATTAATATTAATATTTACATTAACTGCTTTTACTTGTGCATGAGGGTATCAAGATTTTATGGGGTTATTTATCCACATCTACTCTGCCAGTTACAACTGGGACTAAAAGCTTCATAATAACTTAATTATTAAGGATTCACTCACTTTAAAAATTATTTCTTCCAAATGTTCTTGGTTCAGTCTCACGTCACACACTACCCTAACAAGACCAGCCTCTTTCGAAAAAGCTGACGTATTTAGCACCAAGGTTTTCCTTGACCCCAAGTTTATGCTCAGACAACCAAACATGCACCACGCCCAGTACATGATGCACTCAAGACAGATGTGGACTTAAAAAAACAGGCTTGCCATACTCTTGATCTACTTTGAATTCAATAAGTATATGTCTATACCTAGAACCTTTCCATTTTCAATGTGTGTTTGTATCCGTTTGCCATTTTTCCAACGTGGCATCATGACTTTGCGTAAACATACACGCCACTTTCCTAAAGCCAAATGGTGTGTTATCTGTACGCATTTTGAGCTAGCCGCGTGTATGTCTACGCTGTATATAGTAGACGGCAGACTGCTGTATCACAGTGTAAACATACATGCCACTTTATAAAGCCACATCGCTTGTTATCGCGAGGCTACGTGTTATCGCGAGGCTACGGTTGGTTTTAACGTCACACGCGGGGGAAAAGAAAAACAGGTTGGGATTAGGAAAACAAGAACTGGGTTGGGTTTAGGAAAAGAATAACTGTGTTGGTTTTAGGAAAAGAATAACTGTGTTGGTTTTAGGAAAAGAAGAACTGGGTTGGGTTTAGGAAAAGAAAAAACGTGGTAAGGAAACAACACACGCGGAAAACGAAGGAAACATAAAATGCGGGACACGATCCCCGCTCTCCTGTGTGAAAGTCCTGTGTTGTACCCATCCATCACCCTGACCAACCTCCCTATGCCGATTGTCACCCTTTCATACTACTCGCTACGGCGTCAATTCACACGCAAAGGGAAGGTAATGTAAGTCAATGGAGGACAAACGGCATTGATAAACATGCTGAAAAGCGAGTGTGCGTCTTCATAACACGCCAATAACGGCATATCAATTGGCGTGTCATACATACGCCACTTCATGAGATCAGTCAGATTTTTCAGATGTTGATGGTTTTCTAGATGTTACTTACCAAACAAACTCAAATTTCTACATCATTCACAAGATCAGTAGCACACATTAGGTCATCCAGAGGCCTGAGGCAAGGGGATTGAGTTTTATTCTTACCACGGGTTGGACAAAGTTAGACAAAATTATGACAACCATTCACGCTGACATTCACACTTATGGGTACTTTACAGTCAACAATTTGCCTAACCTGCATATCTTTTGTGGGAGGACACAAGAGCATCTGGGCTGAATCTCATCCCTCTTATTTGATAGCTCCTCGACTCCTCGGTCCTTGGCTGAACCGGATGTTGTTCTGTCCCTCCTCTGTCAAGTTCCGTCTCAAAGTTCTTATTTCCGAGGACCGAGCATCGAGGAGCTATAGCCGAGGATACACGAGAGCAGCCTTCCTGGAAGCCGTGCAGCTGAAGGAGTTGCTATCTCTGCCCAAACAGCTGACGTATTCATGTGACGCTTCAGAGGAAAGGACGTCTCATCCCTCTTTAATCACATTTGCTCGTTACCTCTCTCCTCCGATGATTTCCTAACTAACTAAGTAGCTTCAATGAAATGAATGCCATTTTCCAACAAAACAGATGTCTAGTGCAAAATCACATATGGTAGTATAAGAGGGCTATGAAATATATGAGCAAGGTTTCACTCATAAGCTGTATACACAAATGTAATCGGGTAAATTCAAATCAGCTGCAGAAAACATCAAAGGAGACACATCAAGTTGGTCTACACAGTGTGAGTAAATTCAGCATACATCTGTTGCTGACTTTCTCGACAAATCATATCAAAATGATGTGTTCTCCATCCTCACACCTGAATTGCATTAACTAGCACCTGCGAGTCACAAACTGTTTTGTGTCTACAGACAGCGGTCGATCACTTACGTCCCAATTAGCGATGCATTGACCAAAGAACCAGCCAACTGCTTTACCCCTTATTAAACCAGCAATTAACATTAACATGGGTTAACAGAGTGAGCGGTCTTACCTTGTACCATGTTCACCTTTTAAAAGCTAAAGTTAGCTAACCGTATGAACGCCTGAAATACACACAAGGCTGGTGTTGCATGATGCTGCGTGGTGTTATTTAATGAAGCTTCGCAACTGTGAAACTGCAATGAGAGCACACACAGCAAACACAAATTAGAATCAAACTAGAGCACATTACACTGACAGAAAAGCCACAACTTCAAGTGACAGAAAATGTCACATGCTAGCGATGCTAACTAAAGCTACATTACAGCTATGCTAGCTAAAAGTTGACAGACTCAATTTGCAACAAAGTGAAAATAAAATTTACTTTTTGCGCAAGGCATCAGACAAAAAAACAAAATACTTACTGTATTTAAGCTAAACAGTGCAAGACAATGTGCAGTGGGGGACGCAGTTTCCTATGGTGCCACTGCTGCAGGGTGCAGACTGACCAGGAGAGGGCAGTGTAGTACACAAAGTCTAGCAACAGATAAACATGAACTAAGACAAAACAGAGGGCAGAACAACCACCATAACTTATAACCTCTTTTTTACAATTATAAGCTAACATGTCTTAACTTGGAAAACAAGTACTCACAAGAATGTGCTAATTAATTAGATTATTTTATCAACTCTTAAAGTTGTTGTGGCAAATGTGTTAAACAGTTGCCTATTTACATATGTAGCAGACACTAGGCAAAATTAATTTGGAGTTGTGTTCCTGGCACACTAACGAATATACTGTAAGTCCAGTGTTCACAAGAATAGCTGTCTCTTTAGCTGCTGAATGCTCCAGTTTGTCAACAAGTTTTGGCTAACTTTGTCTGTCTGTAGTTTGATGCTGGGTGGGTAGCTCAGCATGTCAGAGCTTTATCACTGAAAACAGCCTTCGCCTGCTGGAAATGGCGCTGAGGAGAGGGGACTGAACAAAAACAATAGGCTACAATTGCAGGCTGTAAAATCAAAACAATGAGCTGAAAGATGCAAAAACGCTCCATGGAGTTGAAGGAACCTGCAGAGTGGCATGACATGATAATCACTCAGAACGACCCCTTTCACAATACACATAAGCTGTGTTCGAAACCGTTCCCTATTAAGGAAATAGTGCACTATATAGTGTGTTCGCCATTTTGTAGTGGTGTAATTTGAGTGTACATACGATGTACCCTACATTTTACTCCCGTATACAATGCACAATGCAATGCCCTCGTGTTTTCCTGGAGTAGAAGAAGAAGCAGAAGTCACTGCGTAAAGGAAAAATGGAGCGGACTTTTGTTACTAAACAGTGGAAATGTAACATGTAACATATATACAACCTTTTACTTACCTTCTACGTGCTCTGTTTGTTTCAGGGACGTATTAGAAGTATTTTTGTTTACATGACGCTGGGCGCGCCCGCCTCCGTCACACAAACAACGGGCGCGTCTCCTGACGCAAGTGAGTGTCCGAAATCTCATTGGATTGTTGCCTATATATAGTTCACTATTTAATAAACACTATATAGGGAATAGTGAGTGAATGAGGGAGCGGTTTCAAACACAGTCATTTAATTTTTTTATTTTTTGGGGGGGCATTTCCACCTTTAATGGATAGGACAGCTGAGATATGAAAGGGGAGAGAGAGGCGGGATGACATGACAGGTCGGACTCAACCCTGGACCTTCTGCGTCGAGGAATAAACCTCTACATACGAGCTAACCACACAATAAACATAGTCACTTGATCCATTGTTAATTTAAGGAACATTTAAGGAACATTGTTTACTGGTAACTTGACTCTGGAAGGGTGCACTGTCACAAAAGCAGGGCTAGCATGGCACTATCATATACCATATAACTACTTCCCTCCCTTCTCTGGCTCTTTTTTTATAGATGCAAACCAGTTCTAATTTGGAGGCCATCAGCTTGCTAAACGCACTCTTACTCTCTCTGGCACTGAGGTCACATAGCCCGCTGAGCGCACTCATAAACAAATTAATCGCTTGCCAACACTATTCATGTGCTCTACACACACACACACACACACACACACACACACACACACACACACACACCATAAAGTACACACTTCCTCCATCCCCACTGGTGTAACCCAGGTACCTTTTGGTCTGGAGGAAAGTGAATAGGTGTTATACACTCT
The DNA here is from genome assembly GCF_004354835.1 of Perca flavescens. Taxonomy (NCBI): domain Eukaryota; kingdom Metazoa; phylum Chordata; class Actinopteri; order Perciformes; family Percidae; genus Perca; species Perca flavescens. Next base: position 24,006,209 of record NC_041341.1, on the reverse strand, counting down.
GCAAATTAATAACATTCAACTCTGAATGAACACTTATTTGAAATGTTTAAAAATGTTTGAGCTTGTTTCAAGGTAAACATCATCTTGTTTGAAATGATTTTTTTTCCCCTCAAATTTAAGTAAAATATCAAGGCACGTTGAAGATAAATGCAGTCCTTTTTACAAAGTTTTTCCTGTCTTTAGTAATGTATATTAAAATGTAGGCTATTTGATTTATTTGTGAAGGATGTAAAAGCTGCATCCCGTAACATTTTAATATTTAAACTTGCAAGAATAAATAATGAATCCAGGGTTTTTACCAATGTTATCTGTGGGCAGCAGGGAGATGTCTATGAATAGTAAGTAATAACTGAAAAATCCAGCGCAAAACTGAGAATAAGAGAGAGAGAGAAAGCGGACATCACCAATGATAGCTAAACCTTTTCAACTCTTCCACCCCCTCCTAACATCTATGCAGTATGCGGGTCAACATCCCATTATATGACTTGAAGTGACGTGTCACTATCCAATCTATTACCTTGTGCAGCTATTTTGGGCTATTAACATGGGAAATTACCTCTTTCGGAGAAAGAAAAGAACAAAAATTATTTATTGATCTTGATGGCTTGCTTTAGGTAGTATAGCCCTGAGTTTGTTCAGTATGATTTAGCAGGGCTTTACTCATATGGTTTTACATCTGTCTTAAATATACGTTTTCAATCAATAGAGGAAACTGTATTCAGTCCTTCTTGTTTGCAGCAGGTGCACATGTTCAAATATCGGGCACTTGAGAGAAAGATAAGTTATCTTTTAGAAAAGCAAAACTAATTTGCATCATTCTGTATCAACGTGAATAGCAATGTTTAAGTGCATGAAGTATTTATAAAGGAAACCAGTAGATTTAAATATGTCTATATGAAAATATTACTTAGGCCTATATAGAACAAGTTATGAAGCTACAGTACACCATCAAAATACCATCAAAGCCTTTCTATTTTGCTTAATAGCTTGCAGGCTCCTTTTTTCTCTTTAAGAATATATGGCTAAATTAGCTTTCAAAAGTCAAAGGTCAGGGATCAGAGCACAGTGCTAAATTCAAAGAGGTCATCCTTACTCTGAAGAAATGATATACTCTGAAGAAATGATATACCAGTAGAAATTTGTGCTGGGTTTTAGATTTACCCATGACATTGTTACAGAATGAGACAGGACGGCTATATGTGAATAATCTTAAAACATAAAAAATGTTCTTCAAGACATACAGTGAAGTCAAGCAAAAACGTTCCTTTACAAGTCACACCTGTGTCTATATAAAAGCTAAATAAATGATAATAATGATCCATGTCAATTTCTATTAATACAGGTATTATATAGTTTTTTTTTTAGGTGTCCTCATTTACATGAAACTGCCGTGCACAATGATTCCTTGCAGCAGGAAACACAAAAAAATGTTGGATGGTGGATGCATGAGGACATAAAATCCGGATGGAGATCTGTTTAAGCCAATCTGCTCCTTGTAAAAAATACCAATTTACAGTGTAAATTGGTAAAACTAAAATCTGAATATGTACAAAGCACACTTTTTCTCTCTTTTGATTCACTGTAATGCACAGTAATCAACGCACACACACACACACACACACACACACACACACACACACTAAATAAACTTGTAGTTCAACAAGGTTGCAGAAAGATGGCTTAGGAACAGACTGTAATAGTGGGCCAGGCTCCAAGAATAATTTACAACACACATATATACACACACACACACACACACACACACACACACACACACACACACACACACACACACACACACACACACACACACACACACACACACACACACACCACCCTGTCAGCTTGGGGCAAAACCGTTTACATAAAACCACAAAATCTCAGTTGGCACACAAATCCTTGATAAGAGCATGCCTGGTCTTGCTGAAGTAGAAAAACAGCTTGATCAGGAAGGGAGCATGAACACACACACACACACACACACACACACACACACACACACACACACCATACAGTATGGTGTACAGTAGTGTCTCATCTTTATGCTACTAAACAGACAGGAGGTTTTTCTTTTAGTTTAGGTTGAAAGTTAAGGTTAAAGGAAGTAAGTAGTAACTTGGTGGGGACTTGCAATAATCTAATGTTCATTCTGTTTTTGTCTCCTTTGGCACAAATGATAATTGCTCTAGTACTGTTGTACTACATAGAGCATGGGCAACAGTAGCAGACATGTAAGATGTAATGAACTAAACAGTAGAACACTATGTGATATGATGTAGCCTATGTAAAGTGATGTACTATGAAAACCAGTACATGAGAACCAGGGGCTCTGGGGTCCTCATCAAGAAACGTTTGAGTGCAAACACTGCATTTCCTGCAAACACTTCATTTCCTGAATTCTGTTGAATTTTTCTGTCTTTATGTTGCAAATGTCTTTATGTAAAGGACATTATTATTATTTAATTATTCTCCTGTAATGTTCCAAACCTTCTGCATTTTTAAAACATCACACATGTTTTCGGGATGTTGGTTTTTTTAGAAACCATGTACATCTCAACAACAATACTGTTAAATAATGAGACCTTGTTAAAGCCAGAAGAAGTTTAAATCTAAATATAAGACATGACTTTCAAAATCACAAGAAATCACATCTTGTGGCAGTTGGTCAAGGCCACACCCCCACCCTCCACCTTGCCCCCCCTCTCTCCTCCTCAATAGCTACAGACACAGAAATGGCACATCCTAAGGAAAGCTCATTGTAGGACTGGCTCTAGTGGCTGTAATTCTGCAGCAAGGCTGAATTTTGGGAAAGAGACTTCAGATACAGTATTAGGGGACCACTAAGGTCTATATAAAAGCATCCAAAGAGCACCATGTCATGGGACCTTTAACGTGTGAAGGACAGAGTCTTCAGGCAGCAAGGAAAGGAAATAAAACCCCACACTGTAAATCCGAACGTTCAAAGTACTTAAATAGATTAAGTAGTGTATACTCAAAGTTTTAGAAAAATTTCTACGAACTTAATTTTTTCAAGTTGGTGTAACATGTTCTTCATTAACTTAAAAACATAACTTAAGACAACTTAATAGAATTGAGTAATGACATACTAATAATGATAAAGTCCTGCACTGTTAATTTTAACAAGTTGACTTTACTTAAAAAATGTATGGAAACTCATTGCCTTGAAAAAAGTAAGTTCAATGAACTTAGTTATAGTAAATTAGTGCAACTTTATTGTTCTGAGTAAACAATACTTAATAAACTTATATTTTCTAAGTGAACACAGCTTGTTTATTCTGAGTAAGTAACACTCAATAAGCTTAAACTTATTAAGTGAAGACAACTTGTTTATTTTAAGTAAATGACACTTAATTAGCTCATGGTTTTTAAGTTAATCAAGCTTGCTTTTTTTAAGTAAATACTTAATTAGCTCACATTTTTAATATAATTGTATAACTGAGTATAACTCTGAGTATAACTGAGTAACTGTTAATTTTAACAAGTTGACTTTACTTAAAAAATGTATGCAAACTCATTGCCTTGAAAAAAGTAAGTTCAATGAACTTAGTAATGGTAAATTAGTGCAGCTTAATTGTTCTGAGTAAACAATACTTAATAAATTATTTTTTTTTAAGTGAACACAGCTTGTTTATTCTGAGTAAGTAACACTCAATAAGCTTATACTTGTTAAGTGAAGACAACTTATTTATTGTAAGTAAATGACACTTAATTAGCTCATGGTTTGTAAGTTAATCAAGCTTGCTTTTTTTAAGTAAATACTTAATTAGCTCACATTTTTTTTAAGTGAGCACTACTTAATGTTACTGACTTGTTTTCTGGTTCAGCAGCACTTAAAAGATGCTGAATGAGGGTTAGTGGAGCAACCAAATCAGAGAGTATTGATGTTGCCACAAGGGTAACAGTGGAGAGAGTGAGTTGAGTGGTCGTTTTAAAAACAATTTAAGTTTTTACGTGCATGATGAGTAGTACGTGTGTGACCTCTTTGTCTGTCTGTCTATGTATCTGAATGCTTAATATTTCCCTCTCCTTGGCATAAAAAGAAAATGTAAGGGATTCTTTTTGGACTAAGTGGAAATTCATTCACACACAAACAATCCATCCATCCATCCATCCATCTTCGTCCGCTTATCCGGTATCGGGTCCCGGGGGGAGCAGCTACAGCAGGGGACCCCAAACTTCTCTTTCCCGAGCAACATTAACCAGCTCCGACTGGGGGATCCCGAGGCATTCCCAGGCCAGGTTGGAGATATAATCCCTCCACCTAGTCCTGGGTCTTCCCCGAGGCCTCTTCCCAGCTGGATGTGCCTGGAACACCTCTCTAAGGAGGCGCCCAGGGGGCATCCTTACCAGATGCCCGAACCACCTCAACTGGCTCCTTTCGACACGAAGGAGCAGCGGCTCTACTCCGAGCTCCTCACGGATGACTGAGTTTCTCACCCTATCTCTAAGGGAGACGCCAGCCACCCTCCTGAGGAAAACCATTTCAGCCGCTTGTACCCTGGATCTCGTTCTTTTGGTCATGACCCAGCCTTCATGACCATAGGTGAAGGTAAGAACGAAAACTGACCGGTAGATTGAGAGCTTTGCCTTCTGGCTCAACTCTCTTTTCGTCACAACGGTGCGATAGATTGAATGTAATACCGCACCCGCTGCACCGATTCTCCGACCAATCTCCCGCTCCTCACTCACGAACAAAATCCCAAGGTACTTGAACTCCTTCACTTGGGGTAAGGACTCATTCCCTACCTGGAGTAGGCACTCCATCGGTTTGCTGCTGAGAACCATGGCCTCATATTTAGAGGTGCTGATCCTCATCCCAACTGCTTCACTCTCGGCTGCGAACCGATCCAGTGAGTGCTGAAGGTCGCAGGCCGATGATGCCATCAGGACCACATCATCTGCAAAGAGCAGCGATGAGAACCCCAGCCCACCAAACCGCAACCCCTCCCCACCCCGACTACACCTCGATATCCTGTCCATAAATGTTACAAACAGGATTGGTGACAAAGCGCAGCCCTGGTGGAGGCCAACCCTCACCTGAAACGAGTCCGACTTACTGCCGAGAACCCGGACACAGCTCTCACTTTGGTCCTACAGAGATCGGATGACCCTGAGAAGAGACCCCCTCACCCCATACTCCCGCAGCACCTCCCACAGTATCTCCCGTGGGACCCGGTCATACGCCTTTTCCAGATCCACAAAACACATGTAGACCGGTTGGGCATACTCCCAGGCTCCCTCCAGGATCCTTGCGAGAGTGAAGAGCTGGTCCTTTGTTCCACAACCAGGACGGAATCTGCATTGTTCCTCTTCAACCCGAGGTTCGACTATCAGCCGAACCGTCCTTTCCAGCACCTTGGAGTAGACTTTACCAGGGAGGCTGAGAAGTGTGATACCCCTGTAATTGGCACACACCGCCCCGGTCTGCCACTCCTTTGGCACTGTCCCAGACTTCCACGCAATGTTGAAGAGGAGTGTCAACCAGGACAGCCCCTCCACACCTTAAGCATTTCTGGACAGATCTCATCAATCCCTGGGGCTTTGCCACTGTGGAGTTGTTTAACTACCTCAGCAACTTCCACCAGGAAAATTGACGACAATCCCCCATCATCCTCCAGCTGTTCCTCTACCATAGAGGGCGTATTAGTCGGATTTAGGAGTTCCTCAAAGTGGTCCTTCCACCGCCCTATTACCTCCTCAGTTGAGGTCAACAGTGTCCCATCCTTACTGTACACAGCTTGGATGGTTCCCCGCTTCCCCCTCCTGAGGTGGCAAACTGTTTTCCAGAAGCACCTTGGTGCCGACCGAAAGTCCTTCTCCATGTGTTCTCCAAACTTCTCCCACACCCGCTGCTTTGCCTCTTTCACGGCAGAGGCTGCAGCCCTTCGGTACCCTGCAACCGCCTCCGGAGTCCTCTGGGATAACATATTCCGGAAAGACTCCTTCTTCAGTCGGATGGCTTCCCTGACCACCGGTGTCCACCACGGTGTTCGTGGGTTACCGCCCCTTGAGGCACCTAAGACCCTAAGACCACAGCTCCTCGCCGCAGCTTCAGCAAGGGAAACTTTGAACATTGTCCACTCGGATTCAATGCCACCAGCCTCCACAGGGATGCACGAAAAGCTCCGCCAGAGGTGTGAGTTGAAAGTCTGTCGGGCAGGGGCCTCCTCCAGACGTTCCCAATTTACCCGCACTACACGTTTGGGCTTACCAGGTCTATCCAGAGTCTTCCCCCACCCCCTGACCCAACTCACCACCAGATGGTGATCCGTTGACTGCTCCGCCCCTCTCTTCACCCGAGTGTCCAAAACATACGGCCTCAGATCAGATGAAACGATTATAAAATCGATCATTGACCTTTGGCCTAGGGTGCTCTGGTACCAGGTACACTTATGAGCATCCCTATGTTCAAACATGGTGTTTGTTATAGACAATCCATGACTAGCACAGAAGTCCAACAACAAACAACCACTCTGGTTTAGATCAGGGAGGTCGTTCCTCCCAATCACGCCTCTCCATGTGTCTCCATCATTGCCCACGTGCACGTTGAAGTCCCCCAGCAGAACAATGGAGTCCCCCACTGGAGCCCCATGCAGGACTCCAGTCAAGGTCTCCAAGAAGGCCGAATACACCGAACTCTTGTTTGATGCATATGCACAAACAACAGTCAGAGTTTTCCCCCCCACAACCCGCAGGCGTAGGGAGGCGACCCTCTCGTCCACCGCGGTAAACTCCAACGTAGCGGCGCTCAGCCGGGGGCTTGTGAGTATCCCCACACCCGCCCGGCACCTCACACCCTGGGCAACTCCGGAGAAGAAAAGAGTCCAACCCCTATCCAGGAGTATGGTTCCAGAACCAAGACTGTGCGTAGAGGTAAGCCCCACCAGATCTAACCGGTAGCGCTCCACCTCCCGCACCAGCTCCGGCTCCTTCCCCCACAGAGAGGTGACGTTCCACGTCCCCAGAGCCAGCGTCTGCTGCCCGGGTCTGGTCCGTCGAGGCCCCTGACCTTCACTGCCACCCGTGTAGCAGCGCACCCGACCCCAGTGGTTCCTCCCACAGGTGGTGGGCCAATAGGACACACAAACAAGCACACCTAAACTTAACTACCAGAGACCATAAAACCAACTCTTCACTAGGGCTGGGTACCAAATTCAATAACTTTAGGCACCGATTAAATTGCCTCTAAAATATAAAAAGTATTGAAAAATGGAGCCAAGGTTCTCGACCCATAGCGTCAAAAAGTGACGCCAAGAGTCCTGACCAAGTGCGTCTAAATATGGCGCTAAAGGCGACTTTTTGTGTCAATAACAAATGACCATGTGTTGCTTTTTGATGCGATAGGAGTGAGAATGTGTTGTCTATACCTAAGGAGTGGCCGTGCGTTCATGGACAGCGGAAAAACGTTTTTCCGAGTGAAAACGTCACGTAACATCCTGTGGAAATCAGAGGTGGGAAACTTGGGCTGGATTTAGATAACCGAGTTCCCCAGTTGGTGACGCGTTGTTGACAACTGACGTTTGATGGAGGCGACTTTGGTTCATTGAACATATTTCAATGACAATAAACTGTTTATTGTGGACGAATGCCTCTGCCAAGAAACATGCACAGACATAACATGTTTGAAATTATTCATAAATAGGCCTATGTATAAAACAACAACACATTATCCGTGTCTTTTCCCGTTCGTTGTCCTGCAGATAACACAAACAAACACCTGGCGATGTGCTGTTTGGATGCTCGCATAAGAAAACAGCAGCAAATCTTTTGTTATTGTGGCCTCCATGTTTTCACACACCTGATGCTCTAGGCTACGGCCAACCGTTGGTGGCAGTCATGCAAAAAGTTGTTATGCCAAACGCCAATATAACAGAAGAAGAAGAACACTCATCCCGACCATGGGAACGCTGCCAGTCGGGAAAACAACGTAACCAGGGGGGCAGTGCCTGTTATTCCGAGGTGGCATGAACGCAGCATAAATCTCAACAGCGTCAGTGAGCCAATAAGCATGCAGCATGCCTCTACCAAGATCTAATAATGTGTGTGATTGGCTGACTAAAGTTAGACGTCGTAGAGACAGGCAGGAAAAACTCTTTACGCACAGAGACAGGGCTCACGTAGTAGGAGCTGAAAAATAAATTAAAAGATTTGTGTGTAATGGTGTCATTCATTTTTGTTTTATAAAATTGGTATCAGAAAAAGAATCGTTTAGGAACCATTATCAAAGTTACGGTATTGGTATGAATGAATCAAAATGAACAATACCCAGCCCTAGTCTTAAAGTGCTCATATTATGCTTTTTGGCTTTTCCCCTTTCCTTTATTGTGTTATATATCTTTCTGTGCATGTTATAGGTTTACAAAGTGAAAAAGCCCAAAGTCCACCCCAAAGGGACTTACCATCTTCCAGAGAAAACACTGTTCACAAATTGCTCCAAACAGCTCTGTAGTCCAGCCTTTACTTCCATGACGAACGTGCACGACTTTGTAACACACGTTATAATGCTCACCTAGCTGCTAGCATGGCACGCCATCATACTCTGCAACTGACTAGTTAGCAGTACTTACTGCGCATGTGCGACTCCCAACAAAGATGGAACAGAATTGAGATGCCTCACTCTGTAGCTAAAACGGAGAGCTCAACACACAGGGTGAAAAGAAGAGCTGCAGCAATGTGCAGTCTGAAAATTAAACCACATAAACCTATTCTGGTCCAACCTCTAAATACAATGATGAACCTGAAAATGAGCATAATATGAGCACTTTAACACCCACAGATATGTTTCAAGAAGTGAGTACAGGCCATGATGTTTCACTTTCCAAAAATATCCTCACTCTCAAGGTCTTAAACTCAAACTGGGTCTCACAAAGATAGAAGTAAAAGAACACACACACAAAAGCACACATTGAGCCTATCAAGCCCCTTACCCACTCTGTAATTGCAAAACACACACACACACACACACACACACACACACACACACACACACACACACTCTCTTTCTCTCTCTCGCTCTCACACCCACACACAGAGATTAGACCATCTGGCATTGTCTCAATTGGACCTATGCCGAGCATCGCTCATCCTACAACCACTGCCTGCACAGGGAAACCTGGGAAATACATGAACACTACACTTCAAATATAGTGAATTAATATAACAAGGGAACCAAGCGTGCATCCATATACATGAATACACACACAAACCCATAAGCAAGCTTACATCTAGTACGCATACATGCATTCATTAACGTTAAAGATGCATTTGTGTCCAACTCATATATGTACATAAGTACGCCGTGAGAACTGACCGTGCCGCTCAATATGATCTATCCTCATAAGGAAGGAGATGAGAGAGCTTTCATCAATCAGTAATAAATCAATCAGAATATGAAAAAGAAGGGCACAGAACATGGGGCACAATCAATCCTTTTACCTTAAGTCAAATCCTCAACGTATTGCTCTCTTCACAGCACTCACCTTACTTAAATGATGAAACGCTAGTGCTGTATTCAACAAACCGGTGCGCAAACTGGATTTAGCGGTCAGGCCGGTGAGGATTCTGCACAGCATCAGTTTACCAAGTGAAAGAGAAAAAGCCGGTTTGGCCATGAATTATGAATTGATCTGAAGTTTGCTAAGCTTTGTTTGCTCTTGTTGGGATCAGAAGAAAGATAAGGATGACAGAGAGATTATACGCTATTTTTTTTAATGAATTTTACAAGGGGTTTCACAAGAATACCAATGTGTTTAACTTAATTCCTCTGTTCATAGATTAAGCACGGCAGCCCGGTCTCGGTCTGGCCTTTCGTGGCCTTTTAACCTTCAGCCACGCTGATGCATATAACAATCACTATCACCATCTCTGCTGTGACACAGTACAAACCCTTAGCATGTATCAGGAATTAATAGCCATCAACAACTATATATTTATTTTAAAATTCAATTTGAAAAAAGCTACATCAAAACCATCTCTGCTCACTGCCAGTCATATGGTAACATCACACCTATATGTCAGCCTCTATGGATAGTGTATAGGCTTGTAGCTCTAACAATACAATGGAAAGATACTGCTGTGATAATCTCTCTCTCAAACACACATCCACGCATGCAAGTCTGAAAGATATTGGAAGCCACCTACATTTAAATTCAGGGATGATAATGTGGGAGCAAAATGGTTTTAATTGAGGCGCTGGGTTCATCAGAATGACAGAAAAAGTGAGGAGAAAGAGAGGAGCTTTTAGCTTCCCGTCCTCTTTCAGACAACCCTCAGGAGCGTCCAGACGAGAAAGTATTCAAGTGCTAAATCCCTTTAATCTCACACATCAAAAAGCAACTCACTTCCACAACACTTAGCTGTCTGTAGCTACTGAAATAACCCAGGACCTGCAGCTTCATCTTTTTAACAAAATACCAGAGTTTCTAGGCTATAAATCAGAAAGAACATCCCTGGTAATATATCTTTTGTTGTGATTTTATTTGGTCTCTCTTTTAGACAACACGCACCATTTTTTCCTCAATAGAATATTCTCTACCTTGTTTACATCCCTTTAGCGCAATACTTCATAATATGCTCCATGTTGTTTACCTCTCTGATGCAGCTTTTTGTCAGTGCCTTATCAAAGTTTTCACTATCTAAAATCATTCTCGGAAAACTCACTCTCCAGCTGAAAAAGCAGTGAATTGTATTTTGCCACCGCACCCCAAAGCATTTGTAACACAGGAATTCAGTCAAATGGATAAATTAGTGTCACTGCTCTTGTCTACCTCTCTTTTGGGGGTTATCTCCCCTCCGCATCACACCAACATGCATCATGTTTGATGGCTGTAAGGCAACTTCTCACGGCAACTCAAACCAGTCGCTTTACAACCCCCGGCCTCTGCACTATCAATCATGCCGTCCTTGCAAACACTCACACACGCAGTAGTCCATACTGTACATGCATGTGCTCATGCGCTCATATCAGTTCATGCATACACGCAAAAATATGCAAAAGAAATGCAAGACTACTGGCTCACAACAATGCACACAAAACAGAGGTCTGCAATTTATTAAAATTTTGAGGGTTGCTGCTAAATTAAACAATCAGTCAGCTGAATCTTGTGTGTGTGTGTGTGTGTGTGTGTGTGTGTGTGTGTGCTGTCACATCTCAACAGCCAATGAAGAGTATCAGTCAGTCTGCCTTCAAATTAAAAGGGTGGAGGGAAGCCAGACAAGATGAGGCTTCCTTCAGATGAAGGAATGAACAAAGACAAACATGTCAGCCAAAACTGGCGGCTCGGCAGCACACGCCTCTGTGATCGCCCAGCTTGGAAACGATGATGGAAACGTTTTGTAGGATTGGATGTGAGACACTTCACATGACGGCAATGACGGCAACAAAAAACGGATTTGTGTTAGCACTGAAGGCTTTGGAAATGCAACAGTGAAGAAATGACAGGATTAGCACAGGCCCAATTTCATATTCAAACAAAACCCAACCCACTTCACAAACAGCAAAACAGAAGAGTAAACTTTTTTCCGATTTGCTTTCTGGTTAAGAGTTGTGTGCTAACGACATGAGTATGATTTATCTTGAAAAATCAAGCTAAATGCTTAAAGGTACAATATGTAACATTTCTGCTTTAAAATGTCTAAAAATGACCATACCTATGTTATATATTTTTATGAGTTGTGTTCTTACACTATCCCAAATGTTTCCACCAAATGTCAAACCCAGAGAAATCAGTTATTTTATTTTCAGACACGGCATGTTTCCTTTAGTCACCCGTCAGTGGCGTCATATAACCTTTCACCCTCCAGTTACTCTAACTTCCGTCAGAACACTGGCACCAAGATGATACGTTCAGGAGTAATTGTAAATCATATAATGTCACAGAAAAAAACTTGTAACCGCAATACTGCTTTTTTTTGCCATACAGCATCATTTTGTGATTAATTACATCCCACTTTTTATCACAGTAATACAACAGAGACCTTATCTATTTTGAAAGTTCAATATCGATACCAGCTTGACGTTACTACAATGTGCTAGCTAACGTTGATGCTAAAGCTTTGTGGGTAACATTATGAGGTTACAACATCGTTCAACACGCTAATAAAGTAATTTTTAGTATAACTGTTTCGAGGATGACAGCTGACAACAGCCCCGGGACATATAGCTAGCTAGTTACCATTATCCCCCAGTCAGCTATCAGCCAGCTACTTTCATTACAGCATCTCCCGGCCAGAACTTATCTCCAGTGCCTGGTGCTTACGTCGCTAACGGCAGTTTAATTAAACGTCGGGAAACAGACCATATCAGACCCAGCACCGAGTCACAACAGCGGCCATCCATAGCGGTAGCTAGCTACATCTCCGTAGCGCTACCGGTGTATGTGCCAAAAATCTCGTCCCTGCCGAATTTCTCCCCCCTTCGCGTTTAGCTGTCTTTACGGTTAGCTAAATTAACCCGACAAAAGGTGGGTTAAGCACCAAAACGAAAAGTTAAGATTACTGAAAAGTGAAGGGGAGATCATTCCGGTCAGCTGGGAGATGTTCTGCTGCTGCACAACAGGCACCAAACGTCCTGGCTTGCTATCGCGGAGATTTCCCCGACAATCCCCACCCACACCCGTCTCTCAGCCTCGTTGACAACAAACCCCGTCCGCCCCGGTGTTGAAACCATCCAAAAGGTGACATTGATATGTGAAATATTTTGTGTTTAGCTGCTGGCTACTGGCTCACTAGCTGACTGGTCAGCTACAAATAAAAATCTAATCAAGAAAAACGTAATTATGTTGGGGAAACTGGAGCTATTTTATTACAATGACATGAATAAACGTAACGTGAATACACTTGAATGGGTAAACTCGCCCGTGAACTGATGCATTCTAACCGGCAGCGAAGGTGTTTAACACTAAAAACTCCCATAATTCCACACAACTTCCCAACGTCACCAAAAATCCAGTTTTACCGTCCATTGTTTTGGTTGAGAGACCCCTAGCGGCAGAAAGTTACATATTGTACGTTTAAACAATTAGGCATTACAATAGTCAAAATCACGATAACAGTTTGGTTTAAGCATTTTGAAATTCATGCAGGCTCCAATATTTGTCCCACATTTCTGTAATATTCTGCCCATAACCCAAATCACCAGAAATAATAAATGCAGTAATAAAACCATAGCACTGAAACACACATCACACCTCTTTTTACCCTCAGGCTATCAGAATCATTAACATTGGTTGTGCAATCTAACACACCACTCAGTTATTATGCCGTTTGTTGTGTTTTTATTGTCCTTTGAATGTCCTTTAATGTCTTTTCAGTCATTCAGTGCAGTTGCCACAAGCACCATATTTTTCAAATACATTTGACTACATACAATGAGAATATCATAACGATATTAATAATGCATGTGTTTGCCCGCTCCACTTGTGAGCCGCTATAGACATTTAAACCCATGTGCCCCATTATAGGTGACAGTGTTAGTCTGACAAAGGGACATGCAGACACATCACATGCTTATTTCTTAAGACATTTAGTGGACACTTTTGTCTACACAAATTAAATGAAAAAATATATGTATAATAATTTATGATGGGGACTTTTTGTTAATCTTTGGAGAAACAAAACAGTCAAAGAACATCAGACTGACTCACCTGGTTAAGCTGCTCGCAGTTTACTTCCTTAATGTAATTTACTTGAATTATTATTGCTTTCTTAGACGTATATTTTTTTACTGTCTTCCGGTATGATTGTGCACATTGTGTTGAATATTAGTAATATTAGTCTTTTTGTAGCAAACTTGCCAAAGCAATTTTCTGACAACTTTTGTTGTAATAAAATTTATTTAAAGTGAAAAAGATGGTGGGGAATAAGAACCTGATTCTTCAGTCACTATTCAGTGCACTATTTACCCATTTAGGGAAGGTGCTTTGTTTTCTATACAAATTATTATTCACTAACATGTCAAGCTTGTTTATAATGTCCTCCTTGATAATAAAGAGTGACTACAGTGGGCAAAGTGGCAAATACAGGATAATGGCTAACGCCAAAATGTAGTGTACAGGAGTGTTGTAAAGTCAGAGAACTGATTCAGTAATGACAGTTAACAGCAATATCTATCTTAAGATTGCTATCAACTATAAGCTGCTGGTCATACCAGACCAAGTAAGGCTGTATCAGAAAAAAGTCCTGAGCCTGTTTTAAAGCTAATTAATTTAATGTTTGACTTGTAAGAGAAATAATGTGTCATTTCATCTTTCAATGGTTACACTTACTTCAAAATGTATAAAATCATATTAGTATTTTCTCCCTTGTGATTAAATAGTGCAGTTTATAATATGCGTGCACATTATCAACTGGGAATTCATGTGGCGCCTCTGGGAATCAACCTTGGGTAGATCACAAAAGCTTAACTGAATAACTAACGACTGTAATGATGCCATCTTATCACAGATGATACAGAAGGTTTTTACATCATTAACCGTCAGCAAATCACATTTTCAGCTGGAAATCTATGAATCATAATCAATAGATCATTTAGCATGTCACGGGAATACAAAAGCGTGATAGTCAGTTGTCAAACATCGTCTTGCACTGTATGCACTTCTTTTCCCTGTGGAGCTTCTTTGTGGCCATGTCCCCAGGCTACTTGTCACTCTGAGTCACCCCTCCCACTGATATATATATATAGCTCAATGCAAGTCATCATGACTGACAACCAAAATGTTTTATTGAAGAATGCTGCTTTCATGAAGAATAAATGATTATGATGTTACCGAAACAGTATGCCTTCCCTCACTTTTGAGTATACGCACACCTGTGCAAATATCCAAGGTTGGATCTGCTCCATACAAATTAGCAGTGATAGTCCCCTTTTATGTCACGCCATTCTCTTTCTATATTGCCCCAGTTGATGAGTGCTAAATCTCTGCAGTGCTGTCACTCTTCTTGATGAATTGGCCACTAGGAAAATATTCACTCTAAACACCCATTGAAAGCCTGAAAAGCCATTGGTAAAATGATTACATTTAAAATGTACCTGTATCTAGATAAGACATGAATACAGATTACCTGAGCTGTTATATAAAGAGAGAAGAGACACACAAGCCCAGACCAAGGACAAAGTAGTACCATTGGCGTGATGGTACTACAAAATGGCGTGATCGCTGAAAAAAAACAAAAAAAACAGCAATACACAAGAGTCACCCTATAAAGAACATTTGACGCTGGGCACAATGGGACATTACTAAGGGGCTGAAAGGAAGAAAAGACCTTCTAAGCTGCGGGGAAAATAGACCAGACAAGGAGACAAGGAGATGACAACTGTTTGAGAGGGCTAAAAGAATTTTGAGGCATGTCGTCAATAGTGGGTGGCATTGGTGGATGACAGGCAGCAAGCTGATGTCAAAAAGAATGATGTTTGCAGGGGTATAATAAACATGAATTAAGCTATTTGTTCTTACTGGAGACTGTTTTTCAACTCCTCCTAAAGCTATGTTCCCACTATAAGACTTTCAAAGTCGCCAGTTGGCTCACACTGACTGACTGACTGACGACAGGGGCTCACACACTACTGGATCCTTCACCAGGAGGAATGCCCGAGTCTAGTCTCCAAACTACATTTTTTGTCACAAAAACACATTTCAGAAGTGACATGGGACATGATGTCATACCATAAGCAAGACAGAATTTTTTGACTGTCCGCCAGAAACAAGCTCTCCAAGTTGTTAGTGGATGACTTGAAGCAATAAAACAGAAAAAACAGAAAGAAGAGACTGAGCGCTTTTAGGGGGTTTCCACACATCTTTACTATCTATAGCCTGTTTTCTCTAGGTGCAACTTTGGTCTGTGGTACATACAGTAAAGTACAGGCTCCAAAACTGGCGAGCAAAAAAATCCTTTAGTGGGCACTTGCCATAAGCCCCACCTGTGTCTTAGCTTGGGTCTGCTGAGCCTGCATTTGCTAAGCCTCCTTCAAACCCCATGCTGTCTTCCGTCAGGCAAGACGGCACATTGTTTCAGTTCATTAAAGGGGACTGGCCTGTCTGTCATCTAGTGTAATGTATCTAAATGTGTCTGTCCTTGTAAAGGAAAGTAGAGCTGAAACAAAAGAGGTTGCCTCTGTTTGGGCCAGTGAATTTATTGATTGTGCAATGTAAGCTGAAATGTGTGTGTGTGTGTGTGTGTGTGTGTGTGTGTGTGTGTGTGTGTGTGTGTGTGTGTGTGTGTGTGTATTGCAGGAATGTATTGCTCTTGCGCGTTTAAGTGTTTGTGCAAATTACGGCTCCTCCATAATGGTCTATAAAAGCGAGATAGAATTTAACATCAGTTTCAGGTCTTATATGTACTGTAAATCTAACCATGTTTTTCAATTTCTAGGCACACAGAAATGTGCACATTAAAAAGCATTACAAACAGCCTTTGCTATGCATTTCAATGTGGTGTCTACACACATCTGTAGCCACAGTAGTTCATTACTACACAACAAGGTGAAAAATTAAAAGCAGAACCTGAGGAGACGAGCCCCCAGGGAGGTTTAGAATATGCACAAGTTACGTGTTCTGTTTACTCATATGCTAATTCGTTCCTAGCGCACATGGAAAAAGGATTTTCTGCATTCGGCTATTAAATAATGAGCTCTCGCTATCCAGCCAGTTCTTGCTTTCTTCCCAGTCGCTCTCATGTGCACAAGTTTATCTCTAGTTTATGCACTATTTACTTTATTCTCCTTTTAGCTTTTTGTGCTACTGAAACAAGTGATTGCTGTTGGTACAGACCCTTCCTTTCATATCTCATTGATTGTGCTAGATATGATGTTCACTCACATTTTACTACTTGGTGACTCATCTTTTTTGGTATTTTTGTCATATCTTGAAAGCTTACATTGTTCTTTTTGATCTGAAAGAAGTTTAACAACCTTGAGGCTTATTGAAAACCCATGGCGTAGTGTAAAAAGATGCATGGTCCTTAATCTGAAAACCAGGTTGTTGTTAACGATTTTTAAGAGGCCTTTTTTGGGACTCTGTAGATTAAAGGTTTCATCAGACGGCTTTGAAGGTATCCACATGTAACTGACAGGGAAATACTATTTAAAAAGTTGTTTGCGTGCATTTCAACCTCTTATTAAGCTTCATTAGGTCCAAAAAACAAGAGTGAGGAAAGTTTTCAGTATTTTTCTTCTTCTTCCAAAACTGTTGCTGAATAATGGCATGATTAGTATCTACATGAATGACCTGTCAGACAAATACTGCATCAGATTCAAATAGCAGACTCTGATATGTATATGTCTGAGCCTCAGGACTGTCAGAACGTTAACCCCCATGAATCAGTTAATATGACAATTGAAAAAATAAGTAGCTTATCTGAGCAGCTGGTAAAAATAGAGGTGGGGTAGGTGGTGAAAAGGTTTTAGTAGAACAATACTTCCCTTTCTTTACAGAGGACTCACTCACTGAGAGTGGCATGTGGACATTGAGTCTATTGGCGTTTTTCCTGCTCGACTCGCCTCAACTCTACTCGCCTTTTTTGGATTTCCATTATGAAAAAAAGTCCCTGGTACCTGCCAATAGGTACTTTTTTTAATATCACCTCTGTCGAGGTTCCTAGCAAGCTGAGGCGACCAGCTGCGCTCGCCTCACGCATAAGGCGGTACTAAATCTGCAATGGAAAAAGGAGGACGGGGCAAAGCGGCCGAGTCGAGCCAAGTAGATTTGCTACTAGCAGTGGGTAAGCGCCATTAGTTGGAGGTAAACCATAATTGATAATCATTTTATGACATTCAAGTGAAAAATTAGCTATACCAAACTAACAATGGCTATAAATAATCTGTACACAAACAAATATGTACAACTGAAAGTTTATGGTTTTAGGAGGATTTACAACATGGATGGTTTATATGCATCCATCCGCCCAGCGCTTACAGGATGTGCAGCCTCTGTCGTCACAGTGGTAACCTCAATCTGATGACGGGAGTCCAGGAAGTCACTGCAACCAGCTGATCACCAAGTGAGAGTGATTTTCTTATCTATCTCTCGGAGAGAAAGCACACAAGCCAAGTGTTCCTTTAACTCTTCAGAGGAAGTTTGAAGCCTTTTGTCACACACCTCAGCACTCTGTCTGCACTGGATAACAGCATCCACAGACTAACGGCCCTCAGCGAAATACGTCTGCAGCACAGTGACTTTGTTTCTGGAGGCAACAGTCACTGCCTTCACCCAGTGGCTCTGTCTTTATCATCCGAGTTAGTCATCACTACTGCCGCTGCCTGCCAAGCAAGACACAAGCAGGGCAGCAGCTTCAACAGTAGCAGTCTGCTCTTCTTGGCTTTGCTGTGTTATGAGCTAGAGTTATGGACTAAAAAATCAGCTTCGACAGTGACTACGTTACATAACGTGACAATCTATAATGCTCTGTATACAGTACATGATATATATAGAGAAACGTTTTTTGGGTGTTCAAAATGCGGTTTTCAACTTCAATAGCTGAGTTTCAGTGATGCACCCATGCATAGTCAACAAATCCAAGCGGTCCTTCTCTCTCTGCCCATTGGTATCAGAATAGATTAGATGATAATTAAAGTAAACTGGGCTACTACGGATAACTACAGCAATAAAGATAATATTGGCAAACATTGTGGATTCTTGTGGATGCATTATCTATGGATAGTTGTGCCGGGAAGTGTAATGTTGCCTTAGTATACCTGTTTCCAGACCACTAAATACATCAAAGCTTCCAGGTTTTCAGTTTTTTTAGAATTCAGAGTTGCAGGATGTGCGGCTATCAAGTTGAGGTAAAGCGATTTATGTTATATTATCCTTTCAAAGTATTAAGGTTTAGATTATATAAAGCTGGTAACTGTTGCTGTGTTGATGCTACACGTGTATCATGTAGTCAAGTGGAGTATACGGGTTTGTAGTACTAAATGGGTCCAGCAGCGATTGCATACAGCTACGGCAAGCCAAGAGGGAAAACCATTTTTCAGTCAATCATCACTTGCACTGCTAAAGCGAGCTAAACTTTGCCACGCAGTATAAAGTGAGTTTGTAACACAGTTTATGGTATTGCTTCCATTTTGATTGCTGGCAGTTAGATCGGTAGCAAAAAAAGCAGAGTACCGAGTACTGAGAAACTGAGCCTCTCAACTCATACTTCCGATTCTGGACAAAATGCATTTAAATCAATATAGATAAACAGTAGAGTGTGAGTGGATCACCAACTACAATCAGGTAAAAAAAAAAGTAGGTATGAACAGTGACAGCATGATTGATAACAGCAGCAGTCCATCTTAAAGTGAGAAGACGCACATGCTTAAACATACCAAGTATTGAAATGGATCTTTCTACAGGTACATGGAACATTAATTACCACTTAACACAGCACACAATAGACACTGCAGATTTGTCCTTGGATGTCTTTTTTTCAATCATCACTATACAATGTATGATGCACTTAATGGCCAACTCTAAGTGTTAGAAGACACATTCACTGGCTTCAATTCATATTTAAATGTATCCTCCTATTTTACAACAGTATCTTGTAACTTTTTACCTCAAATTACCAAGTTCGGCATGCTGCTCAACTCTTTTTCTGTCCCTCATGTTAAGAAAACAATTGGCAAAAGAGCTTTTAACTTTAAAGCCCCAGCAGATTGGAATAGTTTACCTGTAGAAAGATCCATTTCAATACTTGGTATGTTTAAGCATGTGCGTCTTCTCACTTTAAGATGGACTGCTGTTGTTATCAATCATGCTGTCACTGTTCATACCTACTTTTTTTTTTACCTGATTGTAGTTGGTGATCCACTCACACTCTACTGTTTATCTATAACTAGGGGTTGTAATGTAATTGATGAATTTAATGCATTGTTTATTTGCTTGTTGTATGTATTTTGTCGTATGATAATTGTATTTCTATTTTTCTTTATTTTCACAGGTTTTTTTTTCTCTGTCACTCATCTATTGTTATGTAGTGAGTGTACAATATGTTGGGAACCCTCAAAAACAAGATACATCCCTAGGGGTTTATCCCAATGAACAAATTTAAACATAGAATAGGCTGGAGAGGGCAGGAGCTGTCAGGCTAAGAGTGCGAGCATGTGCCTATTTCATAGAGGCAGAACGTACCAGGTAATACCCGGTACACATCAAGCTTAAAAAATAATCAGTACAAAAGATTTGTTCTTACATTTCTTGCCAGCACTACTGGCTAATAAAAAAAATGATTTGTTGGCATGGATTGTAATACGTTTAAGCAATTTCTTCAAGAGTTTTGGCAAATTTGCACATTGGAAGCCCCGGACAGCAGCAAGAGGCATTTTAAAAAAAACTGAATTTCAAAACCCAGAAATCGTGAAGGCTGCTATTGTGTTTTCCCACCTGGCTGGTATGTGATGTTTAATACTGAAAGTCATGAAAGGGATGAGAGAGGCAAAATACCTGGGATTATCTCATTTGGTAAACTCAGCTGTTTTAGGATACAGCCCACTGCTATTTAGGAGACAGTTTATAATTCACTCTAGTGATTCATCAGCTCCAGTCGTGAGTTAAGAATTATAAGGTTCTATCTCCACTTTTGGTCGAAATTGAGTTTTTGACATAATCTGATCCATTCGGTGTTTAGTAATGCCTGTGTGGTGTTATTTTTGTAAAAAAAATATTTTGTTAGTTAGTTATTAATAGTAGATCATACTACATAACAGTTTCACCAGCTGGGATGTAAAAACTTTGATGCTCAATATCTCAGAACTACCCTAAACGGAGATAGAACCTTATAATTCTAAGCTCCTGTGGATAGAAAAGAGCCCATATGCAGCACCAGGGCCGTACTATTCACAAAACATATTCATTAAAAGTAAATAGGCTAGTGCCCGGCCAAGTTAGGAGAAACCCTAAAGACTAATGGCTGTGTCAGTCTGAACAAGGTTTTGTTGTAAGACTAATTCACAAAGTGTTTTCACACTAAAACCAGCTCCTAAATATTTGAGAAGTACTCTGGAGGACTTCCAAGTCACTTAGAGCTACTCGCAATCAGTCAGCTGCAGCTAGTAACTAGTGCTTCTTTGTGTCAGTGTTTTAAAAAAAAACAAAAAACATATTGAGTCTTAAAATGGTATCCACTTGGAGCGACCTCCCCTGGTAGAGCGTGCTTCGAGAGTCCTTAGCAGCGGCTGGGGTTCAAATCCAACCTGCGTGACATCCCCCCCTTTCTTTCTCCCCCATCTGTTCTATCTAATAAAAAAATCCAGGAAAAGACAAAAAAAGTATCACGAGGGTTTATTTATGACGATGAAGTTAGTTGGTATGCACCATGCCACTAGAAAAGAGATCTTCAACAGGGGGCCCGGGACCCCTAGAGGGTCCTCAGAGTCACTGGAGGGGGGCCTCCAAATTATTGTCAATTTAAAGTTGTTTTTTTCAAAAATTAAAATGTCTAAACATAATTCCCACATATTATTAGCAAATATAAATCTCAACTGATGATAGGCGTACTGGCCTATAGCTAGTCAACTAAGATTCACTGGGCCACATACAAGATGATTTATTAAATCATGCCAACACTTAATATTTTAATAGCTTAGTATTCTATGGACTAAAAAAGTATGTGTTAAGGCTTTAGGCCACCCTACATGTTATTGCAGCCCCAGTTTAATATGCAACTTCATTTTATACAATATATGTAGTAGGGGGTCCCTGCACTGTCTCTCTCTCAGTTAAGGGCTCCTTGGCTTAAAAAATGTTGAAGACCCCTTCACTAGAGAAATGCAAGCCACTTAAATATTTTGAAGCTATGGCTTTAAAAAATATTGAGAAAAAATGTTATTTCAAAAACAACAATGACAAATATCCTGGAGGCTTAGCCTAACTAACAACATATTTATATTACAATCAGTAACTGCGTGCTTCACTTGCATTTTGAAGGTATTAATGCAGTTCCCCATTTTCGACCAGCTGACTATTATAGGTTGTTATTCTTTTTTTTAGTATGCATTTAGTATCGTATGCCTATTTTCACACTGGGGGGTCAGGGCCTGTGGCATGCTGCCATCTTGATTGCACTCCAATGTAGAATTGACACCACAGGACAAAACACACTCATACACTTAATCACAACCAAACAAACATGCAGGCACAAAAACATACCTGTCAAAGCACAAGCACTTGTGGACAAGTATGAACATGCACCCACACACACTCTCCCAGAACGCTGGCATGTATCACAAACAGAGAGTTTGGGTTTAACTTAGGCTTTATGGTATCACAAAGCTGGCACTGTTTAAACTTGGGGAGATCACCATGGAAACGCATGATGGCTGACCTGCTCTGGATCAGGTTCAGATGATCAAATCAAAATGTGTCAACTGTCCGCCAGCTTATCAATCAACTTCCTGGAAAACTGAGCCATCATCATTCCTACATGATCCTGCATAGACATTCTAACTACTGTGTATACCCTAAAGTGACAAGTCAGCCGAGAGTGACGTAGATCAGGGGAACTACAGCACAGTTGTCTTTGTTATTCAACAGCAGGACGGTAGCTGATAACTTAGTTCTCAATAATGAATATTAATAACATAAAAATTATACTTCAACCGAGAGTAATATGTCCACTCTTAGTCCATCATTGCAACTCAGTTGAACTAAAGATAGCTGGGTGTAAAAAAA